>NC_052500.1:64892263-65074919 GCF_016617805.1 Bactrocera tryoni | reverse complement strand
GGCAGTATGGGATGGTGCATTATCGTGGTGTAAAAACCAATAATTGTTTTTACAAAATTTCGCCCTTTTTAGGCGGATAGCGTTACGCAAACGACGCATAACGTTCAAATAATATTCCTTGTTGACTGTTTGACCGGTTGGAAGGAATTCATAATGCACAACACCACGATAATCGAAGAAAACAGTCAACATGACGTTGATTTTTGAGCGACTTTGGCGCGATTTTTTTGGTCTCGGCTCTCTTTTGGCACGATATTCGCTCGATTGATCGGTTGTTTCGGGGTCGTAAGTGTAGATCCAAGTCTCATCGCCAGTTATAATGCGTTTCATGACACCCTTGTAGTCGGAAATCATTGTTTCACATACTTCAACGCGACGCATTTTTTCCAAAAAATTCAATGTTTTCGGTACCAGTCGAGATTTGACGCGCTTGAGGCCCAAAACATCCTTCAAAATGGTATTGGCTGAGCCTTTCGATATGCCAACTTCATCAGCAAGGTCTCTAATTGTTAATCGTCGGTTTTTCAACACCAAATCTTTTATTTGTTGAACGTGAGCTTCGTCGGTTGAGGTTGATGGTCGCCCTGGACGCTCTTCGTCTTCGACACGTTCACGGCCGGCTTGGAACTCACTATACCACTTGTAAACATTTTTTTAGACATAGCCTCATCACCAAAGGCTTTCGTATCCGCAGCAGAAAATTGATTCCTTAAACAAAATTTATTGCAAATTCTTTGCTCAACAAATTTCGACATCGCAAAAAACGAAAAACTCACTTTTAGCAGCTCACAAAACGACACGTATCTCAAAAACTTGTGAATATTTTGACATGAAATTTGACATAAATGTGACTGACGGTACTACCAATCTAAAAAAAATAATTCTCCAAATCCTTCGACGCGCGCAGTTTAAATTCACCTTATTTTTTGGGCACAGAGCAGCCAGTAAGCAACTGACAGCGAAGTCGGCACTCAGACTGAGGGAATCCTCGCAACAAGTCACGTGTAAGAAGAAGTATTCTTACTATTGTATATACACTCAGCAAGTTCCCGTTTCTACGCAGTATTATGCATTTTCGTAATCTTTTTAAAACTTACTTAAAGTCGGTGTTCAATATTGCCTTCGTCTCCAGAGAAGACTAGAATAGGAGTGAGGTGAACAAAGACACAGCGACGAGTATCTGTACGGACGTGTCTAAACTGGATAAACGAGTGGGAGATGGTGTCTATCAGCAAATTGCCTATCATCTGCCAGACAACTTCAGTGTGTGGCAAGCTGAGATCACAGCAATGAAAGAAAGACTTCTTCTTCTGACAAAGAGTGTACACATAACAAGAAATATATCTACAGAAAGCCAGGCGGCTTCGAAATCACTAAAGTTTGTTAGGGTTTCATCAAAGAAAGTGAACCAATTTCTTGATTTCTTAGCGGATCTAACATACTAATTCAAAATAAACCTGCAATGGATGTAGGACAAACTAATATTCCTAGTAAATACGAAACAGCAATTAGGCTCTGATAAAGAGAGAGATAAGTTGTATACCTCTGGCTACTTGTAGATATTTAATTACCAAGTATTTTATAGACTAAGAAAGTTCAAAATTAATGGGATAAGAATTCTAGTAGCAGTGCTAACAGAACTGATAATACAATACAAGGTCTATTCTAGAACCTACCAAGAGGTAAAAGAAGAAGAGACTATAGAACCTCTTCTATCCGAATGCAAGGTTTTGTATAGGAAAAAAATCGCAACTATCGGTCGACGGTTTGTTGATGATGTCTTGAAGGAATACAATTTTTTTTACTAATGAATTTCATCAAAAAAACTAGGTAGTTCAGAGTGGACATAATTTAGTGAGAGGACTTTAATCCTGGCGCTTTCACAATGTCCCTTTTTAAGACCCAAATGTGTTGTTGGGCATCCACTCTACCTCTTACCTTGTATAGTTGTCGGCACATTTTAAGTATGTTTTGAGTTTAGCAATCAATGAACTATTGACTGGCAAACATTTGGGCACAATCCATATCGCTGTTATTCCTGAAATGATCGAAAAAATACCAGAAAAATATGAAGTTTGAAGCGTAAAGCTCCATGCACCGAAGATGGCAAGTAAAAAAACATTCCACACTACAACCATGATTTTGATTAGTCAGTTTGTATGCTTTAGTGGTCGAATATGGATATAACGGCAAATGGCAGCTTCTATCTCAAAAGGTAAGAAACTAAGTAGTTCGCATATATGGATGCAGGCGGAGGTGATTAAATCGACCCAGCTCTTCAGGCTGATCATTTATACCATATAAGTACACACTATAGAGTATCTGACCTTGTCGGGTGTTAAAAACTTCGTGGCAAACTAAATCACCTGTTGAAGGTATTAATACGGTGAATATACTTTTTTCTGAGTCATAAATTTTTTATCGACAAAATGTTGAGGCACTCTGTATGTTTTTGCAAGTGTTAAACATCCTAAAAATCCTAAAAGTGTTCACACTTCACAATAAATCAATTGACAAATTCACGCACACACTTGAAGAGTTGTGGTGTTTGGGTTGGCCGAGGCGGTGCAGTGATTATCGCTTTTAAAAACTGAGTGGGTATATGTAACAGAGCGACTACACTTTTCTATGTATGTATGTGAATATATATGTTGGTGCTGGTGATGATGTACCCAGAACATATGCTTTTGAATAGCTTATTTCAGCTAAAGTCTGAGCAAGCTGATCGCAGCTCGTCTATTATACACACATACATTTGTGTATATGTGTGTTTGGACAAATAGTTTCAGTTACATGTACGTAGATACTTACATATATGTTTACAAATAAAAAGATATCAGTCAACTTGAATCGGACATGTAGCGATAATTTGAAGAATGTAAACATGCGGCTATTTCAAATTAATTAAAAAGTTCCAAAAGCGTGGGATTTCTTTACGAAATTTCAAATAAATAATACATGGTAAAAAAAAAATTATAATTTTCGTATGTCAGGAGTTATGTAGTGAAGAATGTACATCCAAATATAATTTTTGGTTTATTTAATAAACGAGAATATCATACTGATTAGATAAATAACAATCACTAACACTTTTGAACGAAAGCAACAACGAGTTGATGATACAGAGTAGTGTTTGTAGATGTTCAAGCAGAATAAACCAGAGTTTTTGCATCATCGATATGTGACAATAGATGAAACATGGCTCCATCGTTTCACTCCGAAGTACAATCGACTGACATCCGACTGGACTGAACCCGCTCCAAAGTGTGAAAAGAGGATGACAAGGATATAGTGTCTGTATTTATGATGCGCGTGAAATAATTTATATTAGGTACCTTGAAAATGGAAAGAACACCGACCGCGGCTATTACGTAGCGTTATTGGACCGTTTTAAGGACGAAATTACCGAGAAACGACCGCATTTGAGGAAAAAGAAAGTGCTGCTTCACGAAGACAGTGCAGCGTGTCACAAGTCAGTAAAATGGTGGCAAAAATCCATAACTTGGTCTTCAAATTGCTTCCGCATGCACCGTATTCTCCAGAACTGGCCCCCAGCAACTATGTCTTGTTCCCAGATCTCAAAAGAATGCTGGCTTGGAAGAAATTTTCGAACTTAAACTGAGACCTATTTTGAGGCAAAGGACAAGCTGTACTACAAAAATGGTATCAAGGAGTTGGAGGGTAAATTTTTTGAAGGGTACTAGGTTAGGTTTGGTTAATTTGGTAGGCTAATAAACCACGCATAGAACAGTCCTTTGCGATACCAGATGAAGTTCAGTTGCTAAGTCCAAGAGGAGTAGTCATCTTCTAGCATGCCTGCGCTTGACGCGAATTTTAACAGAATCTACAGCTTCACTGTCGATATATCCTACACTGTATCAAACTGTGGGTACCCCAGATGCGTATAACGTAGTCTTGCCAATGCGGGAAAAGTGCACAATACATGCTTCATTGTTTCTCTGGTGCCCTGCCTGCACTCCTGTATTTCGTGCAGTTTTCCCGATCTGTCACCACCAGACACTGATATCTTTGAGGCCTGGCACCCAGTAGAATTGAAATTGCTTACTTCTGGCAACATTCTCTACTGCTGTCCTGCTTCCAAAGACACGCCTGGCCGATGTGCGATACGAAGTTACTGCCTTGATTGCTTGCTTGGCTATCTACGTAGATGTTGACTCCGGTATTGCCTGTAGATGCATTAGAAGCGCAGATCAGCGCGGCTTTCGCTATTGCAAAGACATTAGCTTGAAATATTTTGCAATGATCTAGCAACATAAAAGGTTGCCTTATGCCTAACTCAGGATAGTATATACCTGCAACAACTCCAACGTCCATTTCGAGCCATCCTTATAAATGTTTAGAGTGTTGCGCGTAGCTAACATACCTTTACGCCAGGCACATTTTTCTATATTTGCTTTGAACCTTCTTACCCAGTTGAAAAGGGGGCTCACGTGGTCGGTGTTTGCCCAACTACCATTACCCACCGAGCTATGCCCGAAGATTCTATAATTAAATTCCCCTGCTGCCAGTAGTCGTCCTGCTGATTTTGTGCGCAGTTCTCATTGAAAAGGTCTATAAGTTGCAGGTTCTTAAAGCTCCCACTAAGCACAGAGCAGCGAGCCTTGAATGGAACTATATTAAGTAAACAAAAAATACGATTTTTTGCCAAGAAAATGTATACAAGCATTACTATGGAGAACGTTAGCAGCATCTGATGAGGCCCTTCCCCAAGTTTTCAAGATTGTGATGACTCGAAAACTATAGGATCTATATGTATGTATAACGTGATCCCAAGATGACTTAAACGAAAGTAAATTAAAACCTAGTGGCTCCAATTCTATGCACATCTCGTATGGTTATCTCAGTAGTTGTTGGTAGTGGATCAAATGAGCTAAACTACTGCTTTGGCAAGGCTAAGTGAAGAAGGACTTGCAACGATTTGTGAAAGAAAGACATGACTGATAAACTAGGGATGAGATAGACTGACATTTCAAAACACCATGGCGCTCTGAACGGCTGACGCACTTATAGGCGAGTATTTGAAGGTTTATTCTCCATAAAATATTTTCAATAGACTGAAACTCAAAATAACCTTTGATTTATTGAGTTTTGGTGTTTAAGATTTCTCCGATGTTTCAATATCACTTTGAGTTATTCAAAGTTAGGCTGAAAATGAAATCGTAACTTCAAGATATAACAAGGTTCTGGAAATTAGTTAGTGCTTAGAATTTGATTCTAAAAATTATTCACATATATATGTTAGGAATTTGTGTTGGTAGACACTGAAGGATAAGGTCATGAAATCTTTAGTCTAGGACATACAATTATTAAATATGCCACACCATTATTAAGCGTATACTACTACAATATTAGTATTAGTACAATATATAATATCAATCGCGTAAGCGCTCATAAAAGTATAATCATATATGTATTTATAGTAATCCTCATCATCTACTTTCAATATGACCTTTAATCTTACTTTAACATTGTACTTACGTTATTATTATTTCCCGAGAGATCACTGACATTAATAATATATGAGACAAAAGCCTCCAACGCATATATGTTTATTTCCTCTTACACCGGAAACAACAGCCACAACAATACGACAAAAGAAAACAATGGAAACGGCCATGTTTGCAACAATATTCTCAAATATATAAGCATTCGTATACATACATACATAATTCCTTCCTGCTCAGAAGTACAAATATAGTATACACAGGTACATATTTGATGTTTAAATGGTGGGAGAAGTAAATATATGAACAACATATTGAAAACAACATACGCATTTTTATCAATAATCCCCCTTAAATAGCACTCATACCAACCATACATACATCTTCATAAATAATCCCTACGAGGATGTAAGAAAACTTTTAAAATTTTCTTTTAAACCTTTTCACAGTATTTTATCTGAATATATAAGTAGAATACCTCAAGCCTCGGGAGTTTATGAAAACATGACATTCTGTCACTTTATCTCAAAGAGTGAAAGTCTACAGTTAACTAGAATCTCAATACTCTTTGATAAGTTCTGATTCATCCTACAGTTTTTAATATTAGATCTAGTAAAAATAAATCCATTCATTTTGCATTAAGTATGGTTTTATTCAACATGGTTAGGATAGTCCTATTTACAATTTTTCATTTTGTTCGATAACTTATTGCCATCAAACATAATTTCATAGTGCTACTCTCATAAAAACCGTCGTCTCTTTCCGTGAAAAAGCTGGCGCAGTTAAGTTTAACAACCATCTCTAGGGGCGAATTTATAACAAGCCAAATTATTTCCAATAAACAGGAACAGATAGTCATCACTTAGTGTCAGATCTGAACGACCTCCTACCCAGCTCCTGGGGCTTCATTTATGGAAAGCCAATTTTAATTCGGAGCCAAATTATACCTTCAATATTTTCATAAAATAAAATTATGTAAAAATACAATCGATTTCAAAGGTCTTTATATAATTTTTTTATATCTAAGAATCTGATTTTAATTTTGCTATACTGCGAGATGTCAACTGAAGCTGTCTGGATTGGAAAAATAGATAATAGTGGTTCGCGAGTTATGTTAAACTTCGTTTTTGCCGAAATGTTACAACTAAGCGAAAAAACATCAAGTTAAGGAAAAAATTTAAAAGGTCATAAAAAAAACTGACACATACGAACGCCAAACCCTTTGAGGGTTTTACTATACTGACCTAGTACCATCACCCTGATTTGGAATTTCTCACCCCCCAGACAATAATCCCGAAAATGTTCCACAGTGTACTTAGATTACTTAGAGGTTGGACTTTTGGTTTTGTTTGATTTGTGTTTTAGGAATTAGGTCATAAGTGTAAGTAATAATTGTATAGTTTGAGGTGCTTAAAATTATTGCAGAAGCACATCATGATTGCAACTGAACTATTCAAATAAACCACTTACTGTCTGGACTTGCCAAGTTCAAAACTTAACATTTCAAATCGACTCCATTAATAACGAAGCTGCTGGTTTAGAGATTCGTTCAAAAAGTTTCGCTCTCAGCATTTTTTTTATTAATCTGCGGAGGAGTTCTGTAACCAGATTTGGCAGTTAAAGCTTGAGAGGATATCTGCTGAATTGATAAACATTTTTCGTTTTTTTGTACAACCATTATTTATGTTCGTTTATTGTGTGTGATATCCATATGTGCATAAATTGTTTACGAAGCGAAAATAATTAAACAAAGAATTTGCTTGAATTTTTGATTGATTGATAATGTTGGAGAATCTACTTAAACACGAACACAAGCATTTGAGGGGAACAAAGCAATCAGTGAAATTCGTGAAATCATCGAAAACTTGCGGTATCCACCTTTGTTAAGGACGATAACAACGATAATGTTATAGAAACTGCGCTACGTAGAAATTAGGGTTGACATTATGCACAAACTTGACATGGTTTTGGGTATTAATCGCTTCAATACTAGACTCTTTTCAAAAACGAAACGTAAAAACGACGTCGAGTAGAAGTCGCAAAAGAGATGGTTGACAAAGTAGCTGAGATGCATATATTTATGAAATACATACATCATTATTGGTGACGAGACTTGGGTTTATGAATATAAATGGTGTCCTAAAAATGCACCGAAAGCAAAAAAAAAACCAGGTACTAAATACCACGCACTCCGAATCATATAACAAGGTTATGGAAAATCGAGAGAAGCGTTGGCAGACTAGTGTTGGCTCAGGAGCCTACATTGTAAGCAATAATAAAAATATGTAATCAAATACGGGAACAATTTGTAAAGAGTATATTAGGATTGCTGCGAAGTTTGTAACACCGAAGGAAGCGTCAAACTTCTTACATATTTACATACAGGTATACATATGAATATACTATATAAGATCAGCGTGACGAGATAATTCGATTTAGCCATGTGGCCCTGTTCGTCTGAAACTTTGCCTACATTATTTTTCCCAAAAAAAGCTGTTCAATATAAAGGGTGATCCATTTAGAGGTTCAGAAATTGGTTGTTGCGATTTTGTTGAAACCAAATGTCGTTGAGGCATAATTTGTTTAAGAAATATGGACCGGTGATTCCACTGGCAAACCATGGAATTATGCAATAATGAACTGAAGTCTGAAGATGAGTGAAGGTGAAAGTTTTTGTAACAAAGTTGAACGAACTGTAAACGTTCTTCAGTCATAAGTCTTTCCATGATGAAATGCCAAACAATACTCAACAAAAATGATATGCCAGCTTGACACGACTCAGGTGTGATCCGTCAAAAAAGGCTCTTGAAAAAAGTACCCCTTCTTGGATCAACGTTAGCTCCCATTTTTGTATAGAAATCTGTTTGATTAGATATTTTCACAAAAATTGGCATGGACTACTGTCCAAGAATTCGCTAAAATTTTTGGAATGAAATGTTCAGATCGAACCATTACCTTCCATGTAAACTGAACGATCAAAATCTAGTCGTTGTATTGAAAATTATTTATTTGGTAAGATCTTCAAGCAAATTGTTCAGATAGGAATACTATATTATAGCGTCGGTGTAGCCGAAATAAACATTTTTTATTGTTTTATTGTTTTTTTTATATGTCGGAATTAAATTTGATCCGGTAATATATTAAATAATGACGATTACTTATATATTTCCTCATGGATAGATCTTCGTTTAGTAACCTTTGTAGGCAGTTTTCCTTATGTCACTTTTACACTCATACAAACAAGTATATATTGTACTTTACTTACTTATTCAGGATCTGCTCGTAACTAACACATGCACACAAACACAGTTCGACATGCACTTCTGCAATATTTATATACCATATATGTACTATATATAAATATATATGCTCCTGTATTGAGAAAAAGCATTTTACTGGCGTTGCATTTAAAGCATCCGCTACTTATAAAAGTACACCACGAAGCAATCAGTGTGAGGTTTTAAGTAGTAGCCAAGTGCTTGTCGGCATCACACCACAGCGTCTACAGCGCTCCTCCGCAATATTCCCTACAAAACGGTACTACTTCGCTGCCATTCAGCGAACAGTAGTAGTCTCACACTCATCCTTACTGTGCCGCTAATTCCCCCGGCCATTACTGTTAAACGTCTGAAACGTTGAAATTGACACGCCGCCATGCAATTTGTTTTGTCTGTGCGGCTTTCGATACGTGAGATAACCAAAGCAGCGACGACTTTTAGATAAGCCTCCACAACTCGCACAAGTTCAAGCGCGCCACCGCGTTTGCCATGGTTTGGGGTAGACAGCTGGCCGATAGCTGATGACTGCTATAAAGCCAATGTTTACTTGAAGTGTTTCAATCGCATTTTGCACAATCTATATATATACATATACATGCATATACATTCATATATGTATATCGGTGTGGTGTGGCGGTGTGCGGTAAGCTGCTCATACAAAACTCAAACGTGACACAATGACTGCGTGTTGCGCTGTGAATTTTCGCAGTGCGCGTCGCTGTCATTCACCAGCGCGCGCCAATCTGTTTCGTTCCATTCATTCATTCATGCGCTCGCTCAACGCAAGTCAACCGGAGCATCGGTGATGAAGCGCTGTCTGTTGGCCAACACGCACATATACAAATGCATACATAGACAATTCTATGTGTTGGCTTTTATATTCAGGCTTTTCAGTATGTATGTGTGTGCGTGTGCGCATGTGACAAATATGGCGGCAGTTGTTGTCAGACGTGGCGTATGCGTTGACACGTACATTTTAACTTCCCATATATTTGTTTGTATGTATGCATGCATGTTTGAGTGTGTGCGCGCGAAATGTGTATTTTTATTGTCACATGCATTTGTTACTGTATTTGTTACAGCGGCCATGACAATGAATTTAGTATCTACAAATTTTTATTTGATTTGTAGTGGACCAGCGGGGGCGTATGAGTAATACACTTTATGTTCTGAGCTTTAGAAAAGTGTTTCTAAGTGCCTGTAAGTACATATGTGAGTGGGATATGGTGAGAATATTAGGTATGCCATTGAATAAGTATAAGCAGCAGATTTAATAGCAAAGTAGAACGCAAAAGAAGGTAATGTTTAAGTTTTGAGGTATTATTTTTATAAGATGCAACAGATGCTATAATATGATATTATACATATGTAATATCGATTGAAAGTCTTAAAATACATTAAAATAAGAAAAAACGGTTTCAACGAAGCTGTGATAACCTTCAAAAATAATAAATTTCGTATTTTGAGACTCAAAATACGAAAGTACAAGCACTTAAACTTGATTTTTTACTTGCTATGGCAGCTATGTTAAGAGCTACATATGTTAAAATAACCATATTTTGTTTAACACAAATCCATGACAAATTTCGTGAAGAGATACCGTAAATTAAAAAGTATTATAGTAGTTTGTTATCGATGATTCCGACAAATAAAGCGCTCCTGAAAAAGCAAAGGACGTAGTATAAATGGACAGACGAAAAGACGGGCATCACTAAATAGACTGAACTCGTTATAAACTTCGTGACAAACTTAATATACCCTATTCAGGATATAAAAGTATAGCGCTAACTTTCTGAGGAGCCATATAGATACTGAATGTAAACATTGTCATGATTATTTGCATTAATTTTTAAGAATGTCAGTCTTAAGTCTGTAGGTTTGTCGAAGTTTTTCAGTTGAACGTTACAAAATCGATATTTGTTTTAAGGTATCGCAAGGGTAAGAGGGTTCTGTGTTTTGAAAATTAAAAAAGGCGTGATCGTATCCTCTAATAGGTTTAAAATAAATAAAAATTTCAATTTTATTTCAATTAAATTCGGCAGAATGAGCTTTATAGAAGTCGGTATCAAAATTGTATAATGGGCGTGTTACTGAACAATTTTGAATGAAATCTGTATACATCATGAGATAATCGACTAACTTCAGCCGAATTTGTTGCATAATATTATTTCAGCATTCCATTTTTACACAGTGAAATTGAGCGAAATCGAAAAACAATCACGCCTACTTATTTTATATAAAAATATTAATTTCCATATGACTCATTCACTTCACATACATAATATAAAAGAGCAACAATTAATTGATTGTACTTTGACTTGAAGATAGTTCCAAAAACGGGAAATGTGTACCTCAACGCGTATAGCTGATTTTATAACGAAAATATCGGAAAAAATCTGAGGTCTGCTATTTAAATGCAGAGGGAATCTTTTCTTTGTAATACAGTGTCCTTGAGGCCAAACAGAGTAAAATCAGATCAATATTTACTTTAACCCTTATAGACCCAATAAAAAAAATTGTCGACCTTCCTTTATACATATGTACTAGTCAATATAGTTATAATATTACTTAAGACCGTCTCCCTTTAATAAAAGACGATCTTTTTTAAAGAAAGAACACAGGCACAGGTTTATTATCATTCGAAATTACATTCTTTCGAATTTATTTTTTGAAGATTATCTCTCTCAAATGATGACTTCGACTACAATGGTCAATCCGTTGGCAACTCTTAAAACTCTTTAGATTTCTCTTCGTTCCAAATGCGGCAATTTTCTTGTTTACATACCCACTGAGCTAGAAATAGGCCTCATCGTTGAACCAAATTTGGCACGAAAACGGCGGATCTTCTTGAAACTTTTCAAGAGCCTATAAAGCGAAGCGTCGTCGCTTAGGAAAATCGAGCGGCTTCAGTTCTTGCACAGGCTGTATTTTGTACGCTTCCAATTTAAGATCTCGACATAAAAGCGTCTGACATCAGAACTCCAGCCACGCGAGATCACAATCGTCAGAATTCACGTGTTTCGAGGTTCAAGGCATTTTCAAACAAGTGATTTCATATAACTCCACAGCGGTGTTAAATTCTTACGTTGTTAGAGGCCACGCTGTAGGTCAAAGGGAAGACATAGTACGCTCACGAAAAGTTTCCTCCAATAAATTGATAATTTCGTTGGCTATCCGATTCCACGTAATTATTCTGGAAGAAAAAGTTATTAGCCATGTATGTCTCTGCGACGTTTCGCATTGACCCATGATTCTTTCTGTCCATAGAGCAAGCCCAACAGTGACTTTTTGGGGATGTAACGGTGGCTCTACAATCACTTGCAGGCTATCATCACTCCAAATGCGCTAGTTTTGTTTGTTAACAATATCCATTAGAAACTCTTGTCCAAGTCAGAAGCTTGTCTGGCCGAATACGAGGGATAGAAAAATTCAAGAGGAAAATCTATACATAATTAGAACAAATAGCTCAGAACATATAGAAATCATTAACCGAATGTAAAAGAAAAAGTAAAAACAGGCTGACAGCTACCATACATTAAAAATGGGAATGTCATATGACACACTTCCTCCATGTGTGTTCACCTCTATCACAGACCCAAAATAGAACTTTAGGAACCCAATAGGTACCAAACTTTGAATGTCTACCTACAAAACGTAACGGAGATAAGTACTTTTATACGTTGACATTGAAACGTGACATCAAGATATAAAGGCCTTACCATAATATATATCAAAATGCAAAATGAAGCCCGAGGATGCTGCACTCTTGTCTACCTATCTACCATCTCCAGCAAAACAGGAAGGGTTGCGCCTTGAATAACTTAACAATTTGGTTTCCTCGTCAAATATTACTTAAGATTAGCTAATTGTTCAAATAGCCAAATCATCTAATATTTAAAAGTGTTAAGCAAATTTCAACAAAGGAATATATTCTAAAAGGATTTATTTAGAGTAATCTAAGTAACAGAACTATTAATACCTGAACTAAATGCTTAACCACGCATAAATTTCTTTTATTTTGCAGCTAATCAATCAACGCACCACGCCACTGGGCTGTAAACAGTTTGCATATGCGGTTAAAGTTATCTGCGCCACGCACGCGCCAAGTAGCGCTGCTGCAACACTTAAGTTTAAAAGCAAATATTACTCGAGAAAACTTTAAGTTGGTGTGTGTGTGTATGGGGTGAAAAGTAAGCAAAATAAGCGGAAAGTGCAAACGGTGACGCTTGAGGCGAGTTAGCAGTTAATATTGTGGGCGTGTGAACACAAACACACAGATGTTTAAGCGCCACTACGCACCTTATCAGCGCCTTGGCATATGCAAAGTTCCTTTTTTTTTTGTTTTTTTAATACGGCGACGTGTGGCGCACATTAAGATAAAGGAAAACATATAGAATTTTACGCATAATTTATGAGAACATAAAATCAAAAACAAATTATGAATAGGTGGGAGAAGCAGCCATATAGAAAATGCCACAACAGCAATTAACTGGAGTAAGCTATATACAGAAAATTATATACTACAACAAAGTAGAAAAAAGTAATTAAGAAAGCATACCTTCATATAGAAAAAAAGTAAAGTCTTCACAGATTCTAATCAGAAATGCAGCGGAGAAGGTGCAAAATCGACAAGTGCGGAAGTCACAGTCAACCACACGACAACACCGTCAATCGCGTCGCCGCTACCGCCGGAAGCTGTGCCTACAAACAACCACCACAAGCCAGCTGAACGCCAGCGCCATGCCTCAGTGGCTCCAGCGCATCGATGAAATATCTATTTTTTCTTCTTTTATGCTTCGCTGCAAAGTGGAGTTTGATGTACACTCAACGCAGGGCACGGCGTTGCATGCCACATGCGATAAGATGAAACAGCGGAAGTGTGGGGTTATTTGAAATCACTTGTTATATGTATATGTGTGTGTGGAGTAAAAATTTGAAGTTTGCTTTGGAGCAGAGTGCAGTTCGGTGTCGGATTGGAGTTTTGCACTTCGCTGGAGGCGGCCATTGGCAGCGCATTTTTGATGCCTTGTAATAGGCAAACAATGAAGAGGCATAGAATTTTGTAGCTGTCGTTACAAGTAAAATTGCAAATGCCACCGCAAACAATGGCAACAACAGCTGCTTTAGAAAAAGATTATAACAATAATGGCGGCAGTCGTCTGAGGCGTAGTTGAGGGGGGTTAGTAAGAAATTTATGAATTAAATTTTTGAGAAAGTTTAGATTTGATTCATCAATTAATCGACCGTCGGTGATAGTTTGCACTTATCTTACGAATTTTTGAAACTAACGCAGCTTGAAATCAATGGAAATAATAAAATCAAAATATCTTTAAGCTAAAGTTCTGAATGTCTAACATCGCTATCTCTAGCAGCTAGAGTTTTTGTGATTAGACTGGTATGGGTGCCGGGCCACAGCGGAATTGCAGGTAATTGCAAAGCTTATGAGTTACCAAGGATAGGCACCCTAGAATCATTATCGGAACGGATCGGTGTTCCTACATCTTCTTGTGTTCTACTACTAGATAGCTGGGCCATGCGGATGCTCGTAAAACGCTGGGCCAGCATCGGTACTTGTGTGGTTACAAAAGCCTTTTGGCCCAGAATAGGTCGCAGGAGATCTAATGATCTCTTGGCCCTCAGTAAGGCTAACCTTTCATTATTAGTGGGACTCTTAACAGGACACTGTCCTATTGAATTACCATATGCTGACTGTAGAAGCTGTTTGAAAGAAGATGCGGTAGAACAAGCCAACACTTCCTGCTTGACTGTCCCGCTTTTGGGAGGTCAAGACTCAGACACTTGAGGGCGCATACCTTTGGACATCCCACCGAACTGGCGGGTGTTGAAGTTAAGCATCTGTGCCACTATGTATTGGCTACAAAGCGCTCGCCAATCTGTAAGTTCGAACTGGGGAATTCTTTTTCAATGGCATCACAAATGACTACATTATTAGTCTACGTGTGATCTTTGATCAGCCATCTAACCTAACCTAAGCCAAAGATCAACTTTTTAAGCATATAAGTGTCTCATTGAGCCTTCTTCTTAACCTTGGCTTTAGCTAAAGTAAAAATAAGTGAAATAACAAAGAAATTTTCTCAACGCTCGAAAAGTCTACTCACCTGATAATGATTCGAGTAATAAGCATAAGGCAAGCATAACTTGCCTTAAAACAAAAAAAAAAAACAGACGAACGTTAACATCATTTTCAACGTCGATGCAGACTTCAAAGCTAAGAAAGTAACAACACGGAACCACGGGATGACTTGAGGTGTGGGCAAGAAAATAACCGATTAATAATATGAGCTTCTTAAAAACTGATCTGACTTTTATTTTTTCGAATAAACGAACGAAACAATACTAAATCCTCTCTAAGGGTACTAATATTCTACGGTAGGTTTATTTACAGAGTGCTTATGTCTCTACCTATGTATCTATGTATACTTGAAACGATGTGGAGGAAAAATTAAACACTACTGAATTGTTTTGACTTAGTTAAAAAATTTGCTTGCTTTCCAATATATCAAAGTTCTATTTGATAGCATCAATCTTTGGCTCCTGAAAAGTACTAATGCTAAATATTTACTTTGAGACACGAAATTAACACTTTCAAAGAATTGTTGTATTAATTTGGTTTTCAATAGCTTTCGCATTCACTGGATCTAGCCCTCTCAGACTTTAATGCTAATACAGGGTTTTTCCGGAAAGTAATGGGACTGTTTTTCTTCCACTGCGACTGTACTTTGCAGTGTGCGCGCACCGACTGGATTCGGTAGAGGGCGTTCCTAGCTAACGAACGAGCGGCTGCTCAGTTGTCTCCGATCACCTGGAGAGGCAAACATTTTCGCGCGACGTGTTGTTGTGAGTGGTACAAGCCGAAAATGCAGCGCGGTACGCGATTAAATTCTGTGTGATATTCAGTAAATCTGCGACATAGACGTTTGATATGATCAAGAAAGCTTACCCAGATGTTGCTTTAGCAAGAAGTGGTGTGTTTCAGTTGCACCAGACCTATTTGGAGGACCCGGAAGAGGTCGCTGATGAAAACCGCGCTAGGGGACCTACGACTTCCACAAATACTGACAATGTGACTTGCGCAAAGTTTTCAACTCAGACCGTCGAGTAAGTATTCGTTTAATTGCCCAGATGTACAATTTATTAGACAGAGTACTTGAACATGCGCAAGGTATGCGCGAAGATAGTCACAAAAGTGCTCCCTGATGACCAAAAATAGCGGCGAGTGGAAGTGTGCGAAGAAAATTTGGACATGTGTGAAAGTGACCCCCAATTTTTGAATAGCGTAATCACAGGTGACGATCTTTGAAAATGATCCCGAGACAAAGAGGCAATTCCTTTGAGACGACAGAGGGGATCCAAGCAGCATGCACCTCGGCTCACAAGGCTATTCCGGAGAATGCCTTCGATGACGCCTTCAATGCTTGGAAATCGCGCTGGTAGCTCTGCATCGACGCAGAAGGAGCCTATTTTCAAAGTTTTTAAAGAATTTTAACGATTGGTTCAATAATTTTTTTTAAATCGACTGAGGCCTATTACTTTCCGGACAAACCCGTACAAAAATGGTATCGAAAAGTTTGAGGATCGCTGCGATCGATTTTTTCCCTCCGGTTCTCTAGAGAACTTGAAACTATAAGAAATTGTATGTGACTCGGAGAGGTATTACTCATTCTTAAAACACATATGGGTCAAAGCTTAGAGACAGATTGGAAGAGTTCTATGTTCAACATACAATAGTTTCCGTTTAAGCGTTTTTAAGCGAGGAGGTGAGCATTCTCTCTAACAGAGCGGCAATACTTCCGACAATATTTGCGTTAAAGTAGTTTGCGGTGGTGTCAAGGTTAGTTCAGGAGTATCGATGGTATTAAGTAAATTAATTACCAGATTCGTTTGGTGCCTGATCGTTGGAAATGACAAAGCTGATACGCTCGCAAGAGGCGGCACCTTTGACCCACTTACGTCAGAGTAGGATCGAGCTGGATCCCCATTTTCGTCCTGCGTTCTAGCGCGGGTCGTCTGGACTTCGATTCAGTTTACCAAGCCTTAATTAACAACCAGCCCCTTGCAACTGCGAGATACTTCTTGTCTAGAGTAGATTGCCGGAGATCTACTGAACCACTTGTAACGTGGCTTTCACCACCTTACAATAATTCAGGTCAACACCACTACACCCGACCTCAACGTAGAGCTTTCCACCATACCAGAATTATCCTAAACTTCACCTCACCGCTCTGACCAAAGCTTCGCACACAACTCACCCCACTACACTGACGAAAGCTGCGCTGTGCTGCTATATAAGCAAGCACTTCACATCCAGTGCGATCATTTTCTTCCAGCACCATGGATAAATTGATCCGAAACTCCTCTCTTCGCTTTCTGAGAGAGCCCATGATCTCACGGTTTGGTATGGCAATACTGAAAGTTCATGGGCTACGAATCAGGTGACAAGCAAAACAATGAACTGCCAGACAAAAAGCTAGACGAAATTAGTGAGAAATGAAATTTCATTGAACTGTGCGAACATATTTTGGCAAAATAAATGTTTATGTAAAATAATTAATGATTTTGCATTTTAGCATTTATATATGCATACATTTTCAAAGTGTTTAATTTAGTGTTTTGTATAATTTATTAAATACCCAATCTAATATTTTTCAGCAGTGGCATCATTGGCAAATGTTATAAAAAATGTGGACTTTGACAGTGCTCTCTCGAATCAAAGAGTTTCGGATCAATTTATCCATGTCCAGCACTCCGGCGAGGACGGTCGCCATCGGCAGCAACAGGCAGGGGTAAGTGCAACAATAGTAGAAATAGGTACCATTGTATATAAAAGTAGAAGTAAACAGTATGGGGTAGACATCGCGCAGAAAAGGCATCATGCCAGTGCTCGCGATGACTCTGCCCTATACAGTAGGAGGGGGGGATTCGCGGGCCTCGCGCAGAAAAGGCATCACCGCTGGGTGATGCCAATGCTCGCGATGGCACTGCCGTAACCGCGTCTAGAACACGCGGCGTTAGTACCGCTGCCTGCACACCGTTGGGCACCGTTACGAGAACGCTAACGCGGCCATCAGGCGACTGGGCGATAAGCAACGCCAAGGAGTTGCGAACCAGAGGTCAACGCGTCGAGTGAGTGCTCCTTCCCTTGTGCAATCAATTAACCATTTCTCCTCCGCAGGGAAGTCACCGTTGTGCAGATCACCGCCGTACACATTGCCGCTGTACAAGTCACCGTGCAGATCACCGCAGTACGCATTGCCGCACCGTGCAGATCACCGCCGTACACATTGCCGCTGTACAAGTCACCGTGCAGATCACCGCCGTACACATTCCCGCTGTAAAAGTCACCGTTGGGCATAAATCGCCGTTGCACCAATAACCGTCGTACACATTGCCGCCGCACAAGTCACCGTCGCACCAATCATCGCCGTAAAACACACGCTGGTCTGGCTGTCCACTGAAGGGGGGGGTGTGGACACTTCATCTATTGAATTAAATCTTTTATTTGCTAAGGGTTCGTGGGTCCCAAGGCTGACCCTGGAGCGTCTGAGCATACCTCAGCTATGGACGAAACCCCATTACACACTTGCACACAGTAAAAGTCATTTTACCGTATAAGTAGCAGTTCTTTCTGGATATTGTTCAAATGCGGCAAAGGCTTGCAATCAATCGTTACCGTATGGAAGAAGAAGAAGTTTATAACTATTATTCAGGTTTTGCAAAACTGAGGTTGAAACGTTCTGGTAGTGTTGACTTCAGCCAATCTGGTGAAGTAGCCGAAATTAATATTAGCTGACCCAAGAAAATTGGAAAAGTCTCCAGACGCTTTGTCGATTTATGAGGGTCTTCAATAGTTAGATCGGCATTCTCAGTTATTTGGGTGGGATCCTATTGGCTTTGGAACTTTTCACCAAACCTAACCTTGCCAAATCTAACCTAACAGGCATGAAAGAGGCGGTATGCTTTTTTTAAGATAACCTCAAACAACTCAGGTGACGAAATATTCTTTACGAGAAATTTATCTTTCGAAATAAAGTGAACCCAGAAAAAGCGATTAAAATTATTGAAGTCTCCTGCTCTTAAGGGCAAAAAGCAGCAAAAGGTGTTTTGAAAACCGACCTCAACTGCGGGCTCGATACAGGTCGCAATTCATTGTCTACAAGTAGAAAATTAAACGAATCCTAATAACAACATTCCATAGAGGGCCAAACCCAAAAAATATGAAAAAATTCATTATAGGAACAAAATGGCGGTCACTTGAAAATAAACCTATGTAATAATAAACTTTGACCTGTTGTAAAAAATCGTTCATGATCAAAATATTGCGATTTTTTAAGTTATAGCGCCGGAGAATTTTGTTTTCTTTTAGGCGGGCAAAACGCGAAGATAATTGGTTGAATGGTTCATAAACGAGAATGCCCGCAGATACGAAAAATCTTGTTTCGAGGAAACGCCCCGTTCAAAGTCGTGTTGCGAGGGAACTAATTCACAGATCGAAAAAAACATTTTACCAACATATTCTAGACAATTTAAGCCTTCGATTTGTACAATTAAAAAAAAAATTTAAGAAATTTTAAAAGAGGGCCCCCTTAACGGGTCAGTAGGGTATTCTCTTTAAGAATAAATTGAGTTTTTGTGTTTCAGATGATCCAAACATGAGAAATCATCTCCGCCAGTGAAAAAACGTTCTAATTCACCCAGCCATTTCTCAGACAGATGTCATCAAACAATTCCGAAAAAATTTGTTTATACACTCCACGATATACCTCATGATATGTGAAGAAATTTCGATTGTAGAATAAAAATATCTATGAAAAAAAATGTCAAAAAAACAGCTCAGATTACCCTACTGAACCCTTAAAAACCAATTTAAATTTGTTCCCATTTTAGCCTAAATCGCTCTATCACTTTATTCTAACCCCTCTTCATTTCACGCTTCTCTACGCCTCTTCGCCAACCGACAACCACAATACGAAAATTGAATGGCATTTAGCCCGCAGTGTTGCATTGAAAGGTATTGACGTGTTTGCCACCACTACCAACGCACACTTTAGAAGCCTGCCAGCTATCAGGATTGTCATTTTAATACCCTTCACTACTACTACCACCTTGCAAAAAAACAACCGGTATATACTTGTATAACAGGGTAAGTATGAGAATGGGTTTTTTGCACTGCAAATACTTTTTAAACACTTTTCACATTATTTGTTGTTGCTGTTGTTATTTTTTGCTATTAGCAACAAAGTGTCTACGATACTTGACAATCAATGAGAGCACAGCATTTTGTTGGAGGGTTGCTGCTCCAACGGCATGCCAACACATACTCGTATATATGCACACACACACACATTGAAGCAGCCGGTACTCAGTGAAAGGACCGAAGCAGCAAATATACAATAAAGTAGATAAAAATCAACGCAGACGTGTGCATAAAATATTAATTATCAGTGGCTGATGTCAGCCCCAAAAGTCAGAGCGGAGTTGACTGGCGAATGTCATTGCTAACTATGCAGCTGGCTAACCAGTCAGACGCGAGCCCCCGTACCCCAACTTTGAATATCATTCCAACTGGCGTAGTGACTTTGGTAGATTCTCTATTATTCAATGATATCCAGCGTGTGTTGCTCTTTAACTTTTATGTTTGCAACCGAAAATGGCGGAGTTGGGGCGCAAGTACTATGACTCTTGTCCGCGTCATCGAAGTGCCATCAATGTTTCGGCATTATTCGTTTTTGTAAAGATGCGTTCGATAGCTGAAGTGTAACGGGCTTTTATATGGGTGGCATGATGTGAGTTAAGCTGATTTCATTGAACAGCTTGCAGACTTCGCGGTATCAGTTGACGCCTGTCATCCGAATACCTGCTTGTCCGCAATAGATGGACACTGTCAATGGAATAAAGTTCCTTTATTTGAAAGGCAAGAAATTTTGGAGTATTTATAAGAAGAAAAGGTATGGTGTTTTCAACGACATTTAGATTCTCAGGCAGGTACATCAGCAAACTTAAATACTCAGACAAAAAAGATATTTTAATAATAGTATTCCTGTATTTTTGTCTTTAACTCAATAAAGCTTTCTAGAAGAACTCATTTATAGATAATCAAAATATTATTAACCTAAAAATTTATCAATAAAAAAAATTATACATTTGGGTTTCATAACCATTTTATTTGGATTTCTTTACAGAAACTGACACAGTCGAATCAACGGTTGTAGTTATTTCAAAATTAAGTCGTATTCTTCTCCGGTTACGAAACATTTTTATGAAACGTTGTGGTTTTTTAATGTTGTTGAATCTCTAAAAAAACACGCTTAATAAACTGAAGTCCGAAAGATTTCGCTGAATTCTCCTTCGCCTCACCCATAATCCAATTTCATTCCAAGTTTTTAAAATCCCTTCTTTCAGCTGTAGCAGGAGTCTTAATGCTATACTTCATAAAGACCAATAAATTCTTTGAGAAGCTGGCAAAATTTTAAATGGGTTTCAAAAATAGATACTTGGGTCCACATATTCGGTGCTTAGGAGCTTGAACATTTTTGGTTTGAACATTTTTTATCCTGTTATAATAATTTTTTCTTGATTAGTGGAAAGTGAGATGATCAAATGCCACGTAAACGGGTATCAGTCGACGGTGTTAGCGAATTTGACAAGATTTGAAGATGTTTCCGTACAAAGTCCAGACGGTGCGTCAGCTGTTAGCTGCCGACCGCCAATCGCGTCTAACATACGCTCAAGCCATCCATAATCACCATCAAAAGGAAGATGATTTTTCATCAAAAATAATCATGAGTGGTGAGCCCCATTTCCATCTTAGCGGGTATGGAAATAAGCAAAATTTACGCTTCTTGGGTCCGCGTGTAACCCAACAAGAGCCATTATATCCTCTCAAAGTCACTATATGGTGTGCTGTTTTCGCTGGAGGAGTCATCGGACCTTTTTTCTTCGAAGACGTTGCGGGCCAAACGGTTAATGTGAGTGATGAGCGCTACAGAGTAATGATCAACGAGTTCTTTTTGCCGCAACTTGATGAATTGGGATTAGAAAACATGTGGTTCCAATAGGACGGTGCAACGTCACACACTGCACGTGCCGCAACCGATATGCTGAAGGATGCATTTCCCGGGCGCCTAACCCCCCGTTTTGGCTATTTGCACTGGCCAGCAAGATTGCCTGATTTGACTGCTCCAGACTTCTTCTAGTGGGGCTTTGTGAAGTCGTGGGTTTATGTCAACAAGCCTCAGACTCTTGCAGCTCTTAAAGACAATATCCGTCAAGAATGTGAGGACCTATCGCCGGAAGTTCTGGCCAAAGTGATGGAAAATGCCATAAAAATGGCTCAAATGACAATCAACTGTGGCGGCGGCCCTTTACATGATATCATATTCTCGACTTGATGTAAAAAAATTTTGTTCTGGTCAACGCAGAAAGGGCATTCTGGTACAGGAATATGGTTCACACCAGAACAAGTTATCGTTCTAGGCCGCCAAGCTAGCGGGTACGTTTGTAAATATTAAAAAAAAATATTTCTTTGAGAGCTCAATAAACCTGTATTGTCTTGAAATGATATTTCTTTACTTAGAAAAGGTTTTGCGATTATATAAAAAATTATAATATCTGCATTAAAACATTTAAACCTCGAAAGATATTTTCACTATTATAGGCGATGTTTATTTCCAAGTGTTGACCTCTTTGCATTATCCAATAAGCAATAAACTGTTCTGGCCGATCCATCATCTTCCACAATTCTTCTTAGTTCGTATTATTTAAGTCGTGTTTAGTAGGAGCCACAGTTACTGCTCGACTCTAAAAAAATTAATAATTAAGGGTTTTTAAAATTAGGAGCCACAGTTACTGCTCGGCTCTAAAAAAATTAATAATTAAGGGTTTTTAAAATTAAGATTAGGGATCAGGATATGTATATGTATCAGAGCCTACTCTTTTCAAACATATTTCTACTTTTTCACGAAGATCTCTGTTCGAATTCGAAATTAAGGTAGTATATATAAAGATTCAAAAAAATATCTGATTTTTTCAGTTATCAGATGAGCGCTAATTCGGTCTTGCAGACTTCTCTAATAAGGTTCTTTTCCCACAAGTCCTTATGACAAATTGGTTCTTCAACCAACTGGGTCCCATATCTAACTGCTGGTTACTTTCATGCTAGAAAAGTCAAACTTCATGTTAGAGTTGCCAAACTCCTCTGTGGATATTTAGTTCAGTATTAAGTAAATTAATTATAATTACAGAAAAATACAAATTTTAAAGAACGACATAGGTAAGTCAATTAGAAACTCTTACCTCTCAGTTCTCTAAATAAAATCCTCTCTTCAAATCTCTGATACTAAAACTGAGTGTGTAATGTCAAAATCTCTAAATATCTGTAGGTCGAATATAAAACAATGAAATATACACTAGCTGTGCTTACACCACGACTAATCCACCATACTTAATTAACATTTTCAAAGCGTAAAAAGTCAAAAACTGGCATTGAGCTCATTATCCGATTTCAGTGCTCATTTGCAGCTTCCATATACCTACATACATACTCTTATAAATAAGCCCAACAAATATATATATATGTAACTAATCAGCCGAACAAGCGATCGCAGAAATGAAATTGTCAAAGAGACCTTTTGCAAGGCTGTCAATGACAGCTAACAATAACAAAAAAAACATTAAATTAAAAAAGCAGCAACAAAGAATTAGAAATTAGTAAAAGAGTAGACGGATTTTGTTGAAAATCCAAAAATCTGTTAAATGAAATACAACAACAATAGCAAGAGCAACAGAAAACCTGACTGACAAACGAAAAATGAGCAAACAAAACATGTACAACAACAATAGTGCGTAACGACTAATCCGCTAGGAAGCCAATTTACGTTTGACAGTAGAAAATGTGTCAACATGACGTGTGGCAAGTTGACTGTGATAGGCAGCAGTGCATGCGTATTAGGGTGGTACCTAATAAACTGTTTAATGAATATTGTTTTAGTATTTCTTTCGGGAACATATACAAGCTTTGTTTTCGATTGAGAATCTCAGTTTAAGATATAATACTTTGTCCTTTAACCAAAATCTTAAGCAAATATTACCCAAAATTTTAACCTAATTTTTACTAATAAGTCAAAGGTATCACTTACAAGGACTTAACTTGTTTTATTTTTGATCCCATAAAAAAATATATTGTGATATTTTGGTAAAAAAAATGCGGCCATTTGATTTACTTTCGATATCGGGAATCGGTAAAATTAGGAAACCGATAAATGACGGATATCCTCGGAAATCCTTGTGCCATATGAATTCAAATAAAAAACGCTATCTCGGTCATAAAACTACTCATGCTGTTTCGAAACATTTTTTACAGAAAATTAAGCAGTATCTGATTATAATTTTGTTGTTAGAGGATTGAAACGTTGCTTTGGACAATAATCCATGTCAAATTTGATGAAGCTTACGAAAAAACAGTCCCTCTTCCAAGGAGTTGATTTTGTTCAACCTGTTTTAGCGGCGGTATATATAATATACGAGTAGTAGTCCCACTCATCAATTTTTTCGGATATTATAGCACCGTCTTGAACAATAATCGACGCAAAATTCTTAATGCAAGGTCTTGATTTTGGTTAGTTAGGCTGTATGATTGATATATCCTATATTGGTTTGATCTTGATGATTCCAACAACCTCTTGGGGAGAAGGTTTTAGATCGATGTTCTAAAAACTCAGGTGCGAGTTCGGCAAATAGACAGACGGACAAACGGAGATTTCTAAATTGACTCCGTTTATCTAGTCCGGTTTTTATCATTTGTGTATGTAGAGGGTTAGTCCGGAAAGTAATAGGTGATTCTCTTCCACTGCGACTGTACTTCGGAGCGTGCGCACACCAACTGGATTCGATCGAGGGCGTTCCTAGCTAACAAACGAACGGCTGGTCAGGACAAACATTTTCGCGCGACGTGTTTCTGTGAGTGGTGCAAGACGAAAATGCAGCGTTCGTTAGAGCAGAGGTACGTGATTAAATTCTTTGGGAAACTTGGTAAATTTGTGACAGAGACGTTTGATATGTCCAAGCATACCTACCCAGATGTTGCTTCAGCAAGAATTGTTTTTCGGTGGCACCCGACCTTTTTAGAGGGCCACGAAGAGGTCGCTGATGAAAACCGTGCTGGGAGACCTGCGACTTCGCCCAACACCGACAATGTGACTCGTGTGCGCAAATTTAATTGCCCAAATGTTAATTTTATAAAAATCTGTGGTTTATGACATTGTGGCGGAGCACTTGAACATGCGCAAGGTGTGTGCGAAGATGGTCCCAAAAGTGCTCACTGACGACTAGAAATTGCGGCGAGTGGAAGTGTGCCAAAAATGTGTGAAAGTGACCAATAATTTTTGAATAAGGTAATCACAAGTGACGAGTCATGGATCTTTGAGTCTGATACTGAGACAAACAGGCAATTATTTTGAGACGACAAAGAGGATCCAAGCAGCATGCATCTCGGCTCACAAGGATCTTCCGGAGAATGCCTTCCGTGACGCCTTGAATGCTTGGAAATCGCGCTGGTAGCTCTGCATCAACGCAGAAGGAGCCTATTTTGAAAGTTTTTAAAGAATTGTAACGATTGGTTAAGTAATCTATTTTAAATCAACTCAGACTCAGAGCTATTACTTTCCGGAAAAAACCTCTACTTTATATGCTTCCAACGTTCTGGAAGATACGTCACTGCTGACAGCCATAAATTTCTTAAAGTTAAGGACTTTGTATGTCTCGGAACAGATAAAAATTCCACTAATAGTCTAAGCCTGGACATAAGCAATTTAGAAGCAGATCCCCTTAGTCCCATTTTAATATGCGCCACAGAAACATAAAGCGATGAGTACCAAAGAAGGTGAAAGCGCGAACTGTATAAGCTATACGGCGACATGGCAACAAAATACAACGAATGCGCTGATTAGGGCTTGTCGTTCGCTTGAAAGATGGTGCTTCAGCGAAAAGCACCTTCGGTTCGAGACCCGTGGGTAGACAGTGAAAGCAGAGGTGCCTAGCATACAAAGGAAGGGACTACGTGCCTAGCGAACTATTTGCAGTTAGGATGTACAAAGGATGGAGGCAACTTTCGAAGTTTTGTGTTTTCGGCCCAGATCAAACAACCACTGTAGTGCCAAACAAGAAGAAGAAGTTATCTGACCTTTCTTTCTGATTGTTACCTTCAGGGGAAACTGAATATGCCGAGTTAAGGGTGTAAAATATGTTCGAAAAAAAACATTTGTAGAGAATTTTACTAGAAAGCAAAATTCAAAATTTATATGGGAACGTACAATACTGCCGGTGTCATCGTCACTCGATACTGAACAATACAGTTTCGAGAGAAATACGTCGAAAGTTGGAGGTTCTTGGACAAGACAAAATATATCTTTCCCAAAGGACTGGATGGTTTAGAACTCGCAAGTGTACTTTAAGCAAAAACACGATTTTTGAAAATCTTAGACCTAAACTCAAAACTTGTATGTGTCCACACAGAAATGCCGATATTGGAAATAAATATGTTTGAAATGGGCACACGAACATTTAAGAACATCCCTGATGTCTGCGTAAACGAAAGTGGCTACAAAGACACACACAAACCCTTACACTTTTGACTATGTTTTTCAGTGGTGCATGTGACAGGCTATAGGATTACGCAGCGCTTACGCACAGGGCCGTGTTCTGGCGTGCGTCTCACATATGTATAAACGCACACACATGCATGCGTATATGAATTTATGCATCAATCGCATCACAGGCGTACAAACACCTTTAGCGCTCCCTTCAGCTTCTGCAAAAATGTGCGAAAAGCAAAAAAAACACGTGTGTTCTCGAAACGAAATGGCACACAAAACAATGCCGCTCGGCAGCAGCTACTCGGCATAGCGCCCTGACGACCAAAAATGACTTTGTAAACGGTCTTGTCACTTTCAACAGCGCCAATAACAATGACAAGGTGAATTCGGTGAAGGTTCACTGAATGTGCGCCAGAAATGGACTACTTCTTGTTGATTGCCATTTTACTTATTTTTCACAATTTGCCTTCCGCCTTGCTGCTGCAGAACGTCACACGCACACATAAACATACATGCAAACGCACTCACACTTGCATATATGCCGTTGTCGGCTTTTGTTTTGGCAGCTTGCAATTTACTTGTCATCCGCTGACAATTCATAGCAGTATTCAATCGCACACATTCATACTTTGCAGGCAGTATATGCGTATATGACGTTCATACATGCATATACATATATATATATATAGTATGCATGTGTGTGCTATAGAGCTGTTAATCGCTACTTGCCTGTTATTGACAGCGCTGTCAATCATTTTCAGTCCAAGTGCCAGCCAATGGTAGTCCAAAGAAGACGTGGCTCGCATAAAGGCCATACACATCAACATATGTATTCACTGTTATGCACAAGCACCTTTAGGTTAGGTATACATATATATGTGTTGTCATCCTTATGTATGCACTAAAATCGATGTCATCGCGAAATTGGGTAAATGTTTTGTAAAATTTTAATCGCTTTAAATGTCGAGCACAAATGGCGAATTCTCACGCATGGCAAATGTGGCAAGATATATTGGCCAATAATTATCGTATATATAAGTCAATATAATTATATATCGCTTTAGAGAGTTCACTGTACTAATAAATGTGCTGCATAAAATATGAGATTTTCCCTGATCCTTTAAACAAGGTAAACAAGGCAAATCACGTGAAGAAAAGGGTTCTAATATCTGCAATGTGTATAGTCACCTTACAGTTGTTGGCAATACTCTTAAAATTTCAACGCACACCCCTATCGACTTCTTGTCCTCGCCTGTCCAAAGCATATGTATGTTAGGTAATACGGCTAGTCCCATAAGATAATCACACTTGGACTGATTATGATCTGCCTTTTTCTAAAGCCAGGAAAAAAACGTTAACGTCGGCTCAGCGCTGTCTCCGCCGTTACCTTTTTTTCTTCTTTATTGGCCAAACGACGCTTACGCGGTTGTAGCCGAGTTTACGACAACGCACCAGTCGTTCTTCCTTTTCACTGTTTGGCGCCAATTGGAGGTGCCAAGTGTAGCCAGATCCTTTTCCACCTGGTCTTTCCAACGGTGTGAAGGTATTCCTCATACTCTGCTCCCCTTGCTTGAAATCTTCTGTTAATTTTCGAGCATTACCCTTACGCATTTCGGTCTCCCTTCTTCAAATGCTTCTCCTTCGCCTCTTCAACTCTCGGTATATTTCCCATCCCACACGTGTTGTTGTCGGTTGTAATTCAGTCTGTTTTCTCTCTACTGCCACAGGGCACTCCTCATCATACCAGCTTTTCTTTTGTCATTTCCGCAAACCAATGGGTTCGGTTGCAACTGTACGTAAGGAGCTTGAAAGACCGTCCCACAATTTCCTTATTCCGAGTTGCTGGTAAGTGCCCTCAGAGTGTACGAATACAGGTCGAGTAGAAAACCATTCGGCTGTCTGTTGCGATTGCAGCTTCTCGCGGGTTCTTGACGTGCGTTTTTGCTTCACAGAATCGAGTGCGTATCTTCGCTGTAGCAATATACTGGTCCGAGTCTAAAATGCTAGAAACGTGTCTTCGTCTATCACAACATGATCGATCTGGTTGGTGTTGGCCAGGTAGTTTTGATGAAGTTTCTAGTATCTTGTAGCATAGATAACCATATTTTGGGCCCCGGTGAAGTCGATCAGCCGCAACCCAATTGGGGATGTTTCATCACGGAGGCTGAATTTACCGACCGTGGTGCAAAATATACCTTCCTTGCCCGCCCAAGGTGCACTCCGAGCGCTTATAGAAAACATCTTTGATGACAGCGCCCTTCTTTTTCGTCGGGGCGTGGCCGCCAATGAACGAAATGTTGAAGAACTGCCCTTTGATGTGGATTGTGGCTAGATGTAGAATTCTAGGATTTGGTGCGAAAGCCTATCACCCTCCACGAATACCACACCGAATTTGCGCTCCTTTATTTGCCCACTTTAGGGAATACCACAAGGATCTACACGTCTCAGCCTGTATTCTGTCTATCGCATTTCTTGGACGGTGGTGAGATCTTTCAACATATCGACCTCAGTCTGGGTCTATTCTCTTGAGACGTTGCAGCGTCTACTCTCTTAAGGTCTGAATACATGAAAAAGTCGCTGATGGCCAAATACAGAGCTTATAGTGGGAACCTACTCTATTCGAGGTCTACTATTTCAAATTTGGATTATGAACATTTTCCAACATATCGACAATAGTAGTTTTTACCTTTCAAATAGACCTACGACTTGAGAGTTTGCTTCTAGAACTCATCGGCTGGAGACCTGAGGACCACAATTTGTAACTTTCGGCCAAATACATGTAATATATGGTGGATTCGTAAGCAGTGCTAAGTCCAGTCCCTGTGATTTTGTCAAAGCTTTCATTTATTTATAAGTACTTGCGCGGAACGACTTTCAAGAGAGCTTTCGCATACTCAAGTTTTCATAAACTGCGTTCTCAAGATGTTCAGTAGGAACCTTAAAGTGGAAGTTTACTGCTACCTCATTTTACCATCATCTCAATTTATCATCATAATAGCCTGTTTTAAATATTGTGGTATTAGCTAATTTGCACAGAACCGACCTTTTCTATATAAGTTTAGATCAGACGCGACTTCTACTTCCTTATGAATTTCTGTGAACTCAGAGAATTTAGGTGGCGCTTTCTGCCCTGTATTTGCTATAATTTGTAAAGGTTCGTTTTTCGTTAAACTCTTTGGCGCTAGATTGTGTATAGTTTTGGACAAAAATATTCCGAGATGATTCATAGGCACTTCTTGATTGACTGGAGTCTTTGAGTGATGGAGTTCGAGGCCAACCATGTTTCGCTTCCATACAAAAGCGTCAGCTATATATAAAGATTTGTGCTTCTAAAGATTTGCGAGCTTGGCAAAACTCATTGCAGCTGTCCAAAAGCCACTCTTGCTTGCGTATCCCACAATTGGAACTAGATTTCGTGATTGTCAGACTGTCTTTGGTCTCTGCTGGTGTGATTAATTCTCATCGTCTTTGCTTTTATCAATTTATCTCAAGTCCGACAGTGCGTTCCAACTTGTCTGGGTTATTGATCGTTTCGTTCATATCGAAAAATTTGTGAGTTGGTTGACAAATGTCATCTGCAAAGTGCAAATCCTCTAAAATAAATAGTTGTATAACTGTATTAATAAATCTTAACAATATCAAAAGAACATATTAAATTCGTGTTCTTTTCAAGATTTCCATACACCGCAACGGCTGGAGTAAGAGAATTTTCAATCAATACAATTAAAAACCAATAACCGAAAGAGCTAAGTACAATTTATTGCTTTCAAAATGCGGTTAATTACCAGTCATTTAGACAAAAGAGTGTGGAAAAGATACATATATATCAGAGTGTGCATACAGACGTACACATACATAGATCTCATTTACAACGTACTTGTGTAACTACAATGATGATAAAAACTAATGGCAGAAGATGTTGAGGCGGCCTTTCATATTCCACTCGCTCGGCTTGTAAAATTTTGTTTATCGTGTTGCTGCTTGTTATGCATTTTCTATCATATTCTTTTGATATTGTTATGTAGCGCTGATTCTTTTTTAAAATTTGTTATAATATTTCTATTTTTAGTTGTTTTTATTGTTTCTTTCTTGTGATATTTTCATGTTTTATACCAGCAACATTTTTTACTTCTTTTGTTTACCCCATTTAGTGCTGAGCTGTGTTGAGCAGTCTAAATAAAAGATTATTGTTATTTTTATTCTTAGATCTTTCAAGTGCATGTCCGTGTTATTCTCGGTACTAAAATTCTTACCACACACTTCAAGACGCAATCGTACTTGTGGTTTTCAATTTTTTCTGTTTTGTTGCGCTTTTCACAATCAGTCTAGGGTTTTACCAGTGGATTCTGTGTGTTGTAAGTTTTAGTTGTTCTTGTTGCTTCTGATGTTTTAATTCATTTTTGGTAGAAATGAAAAACCCTTTTTAATGGTAAACTAGGCTATATTGATTTGGAGTGAGAAGGTTAAATGTTTTGAAAGATGCTTACCCAACTGAGTCTGGTTGCAATGTAGAATTCGAACAAAACCTGTAGGCGTTGCAGATGTGAATATGATGTCAGGGTAGGTTTCTCTGCCTTTTTATTTCATATTGCTTCAACTCTACGAGTACAGAATCACTGAAGTGAAAATTAGTCGCAGCTATCGGTGAGTGTCTAAAATATTTGTTTTCTTCCTTAGAAACGGTGACCCTCCGCTGGGAATGTATAGCGCCAAAAATACTTACAAGATAGAAATGGAAAAGCAAAACTGACCAGAACTGCTTTGATTCGAAGGATATTTGACATATAGAACTTAACTGAGGGTTAAACAAATAATATTAAACAGCCCTAAGTTTACTATAGTGGATAATACGCATCATCAGGGACCTAGTGCAGTACGTCCCGAGGACACTATTGCTGCTAGGCAGTATCGAAGAAGATCTGATTGAGTTCATTTTCCTTTGCGCCCATTTTATGGAAGATTTTGCGAAAGGATTTTGGTTTGCGATCTTACAAAATCTAACTTTTGCAATAATTGCAGCCGAACGTCTATCAAGCGTGTCGAAAGTTCCATGAATGGACCGAGATGCCCATCGATCTAGTTTTAACATGAAAATTTTGTTCAGCGATGAAGCTCAGTTTTGATTGAATGGATGTCGCATTTGGAGTGATGATAAGCCACAAGCCATTGTTGAGACGCCGTTACATCCTGATGTACTCTATGGGCGGACGATATCATTGATCCATACTTCTTTAAAAATGAAGCCGCAAATAATGTTAAAGTCAGTGGAGAAGGTTATAGAATCACGACTAGTGTGTTTGTTGTACCTGATTTAAAGGACGTTCATCTGCACGACCTTTGGTTCGAGAAAGACGATGCTCTATGTGATACAGCAAACGAAACAATCAATTTATTGTAGGAAACTTTTGGTCTTACGACCTATGCTTCGGGCAAAATCGTGTGATTCAATACCGAAGTCACTTGTCTACGCAGTTAAGTTTAAAACGAAAATAATATTCTGTCGAAATTGAGGCTCTTATGCGAATTCACACGAGCCAGCCGAGGCAGTCACTTACCCAAAATCACTTTTAAAACATAATGGTAATACTTGTCATTATAATAAAGCGTAATCCCTGGTCAAAACATTGAATAATTCGTAATTTATTTCTTCTTTGAAACTACATCTCTAAAAACATAATTTATTAGCCTAAAGCCGATTGGGATTCTACCTCAAAATATAATTTGTATATTCCTAACAAAGAAAACACACTATTGGTTATGATCTTTGAATACTATGTTGTCAAGAATGGTCTCCTGGGTGAACGAAAAAGGGGAAAACTGAAAGTAAGACTTTCATTGGCCTTTCCACATAAATTGGTATTGTAAATTTTGAATAAAGTTAGAAAGGTTAAATAATATAATGGTGTTCTGCAGTTCTTGAATGAAGATGGAAATTTCGACAGTTTGAAAACAGAAATCATATCGGCTCTTAGGAATTCTTAGATAATGATTGCAATACTTTAAAATTTTTTTGGAAACACTGAAGGGAACTGGGAAGTCATTTCATCTGCCTTGGAACCTACTCTGTACCACTGACTCAAAAAAAAATAAAATTCGTACAAAATGAAGTTCAAAATAGGCACTTTGAAACTAACCACATATCTTCATTATAGATTTGCTTTTACTAAGCATTGATAACCTCCTATCTTATCGAAAAAGAATTTTCTTAAAAAATAAACCCATAAATGTCGATCTCTGTGAGAAACCAATAAGGGAAAATACAAGAATAATAAAAGATGGCAAAACCAACAACACATTTTCTTTTTCTTTCGTAACAACTTAAGTTTTCTCTTTCTCAATTGCTACGTTTGCTGCTTTTCTTGTTCTCTATACTATACATACTATACATATGTTTGAGTGCCTGCTACGGGTTTTACTTTTGTGGTCCATGCCGTGAAAACGCGTCTCATTTAGAATGCCTAATGAGGTAATAAATTTTATGGAATGCGTCTCGGTAGCGTCACATAAACTCTCTAGTCTGTCTAACCTGTCGGCTATAGAATTGTGCTGGTGTTGCCGCCGCTGCTGTTACTATTGCTGCTGGGCGACTGCTCACGTTCATTTGCCTCTGCATTTGCCTATCTCATTGTTTGTATAGCTGACTGCCTCTTCGACACTTGAATGCCTCACAGTTTAGTCTAGTTTAAAACATATCACCCATCTACTAATACACAAACACACACGATTATAAATATTGGTCGCGGTCTCGCCTAGTCGTTTATGCCTCGGTATTTGATGACTATTCCAGCAGCATGAATGGTTTTTCGGTTGCAACCCACACACGTGTCTACGCTACGCTACGGTGCATTTTCAGTTATACACCCATACAGACTCAAGGGCATGTGTGTGTACCATATATGGGTCCATTAAAAACACAGTTTCTTCTTCATCTGTTTGTAATGACCGCGATTGCAGCAGGCGTAATCGTTCGTTTTAATAGCGTTTAAGCCGTTCAAAGCAGTTCGTTATTGATTTCATTTTCACGACTGCACGCTCACCACACTCGCTTGATATGTGCGCTTTCTATTGCTTAACATTCTCTGATTTCTTTTCATTGATTATGTACTCTATGTACGGAAGTGATATGTTTTATCAGGGGTTTTGTTTGATTCTCATGCTGATTAAATGTAATGGCTTGTTAGTGAACCATAAACTATGAAATCTACATATTTAGTGCGATCGTATTATTTGCTTTCAGTTTGAAGTTGTAGAAGATAGTGAAAAGACTTGCGTGATATTTCTTGGGTTATAAAAACATTCTGCCTTAATAGAAATTTTTATGCGTCAAGCAGGGTACAGGAAAGCTCCAATGCAATCGTTTTTTTGTGTTTATTGAAGTAATTTCTCCTCGTAATATTATATATATACATATGTATATGTATAGATATAAAATACTTATTCTGTAAGCCATCGGCAGCAAAGTCAGCTCTTAGACTTAGTGTAAGTCGTGTAAGAGTCATTGTAAGATGCTTAGCAAGTTCCCGTTCGCACCCATTACCACGGATCTTAAAAACCTACTTCGAATGGTTATTAAATTCGGTCCCCAATATTGAATAGCCTTCCAGTGATTTTTTAGGAACACGCGGATAAGTATCTGTACGAATGGGTCTAACCAGGATAATCTGGTAGAAGTGGTGTCTTTTCAGAAAAATTAAATAGGACGATCGCCTTCAGACCGCTATAGCTTCTTCCAAGTGGAGACCACAGCAGTTAAAAAAAGCGTTCTTCTACTGAAGGGTCTTTGAAATCACTAAAGTCTGCTAGGGTTTCAACAGGGATAGTGAAAAAATGTCGCGATCTTTTAGTCGGTATGTTATTTCACGATAAACCTGCTATGGGTTTCAGGGCACACTGAAATCCCTGGTTAATTAAACTCCGCTAAAAAGAAAGTATATATGTCTATGGCTACTTATATATTTTAAGAGTTATAGCTGAGTTTCGTTGCACTCAATTCCTAACTTGCTCAACAAGCTGGCACACATGTCTTAAATGGAATATGCCGACTATTATAATTTAAAAGGAATGACATAAGAACTCTAATTGGAGTGCTAACATGTCAATATCTATATATTCTATATGACTCAAAGCACTACTGACAAATTGTTGTCCTTATTGAAACCGATGCAACCGATTACATAGTCCTCGCTTGGGTTATGAGATTCAGGATGGTTTTCATCGAAATTATTAATTGGTAGGCCTAAGAAAAGAGGGTCGGACCATAGAGGAATAAGCTGAATACAATCATGCGGATTACAATCATGCGGGAACTCATTGCTGGACAGTTTAATCTGCTACAGAATCAAAAACGAAGTAACGCAAAGGTCAGTCTAGATTCCCCGGACAACTCGTGTTCGCCTTCCGTTAGTTGTGGTTTGATTCCAAGTATGCTATTCACTAGGAGGAAGTCGGTGAAGGTGCGTGTGAAATGTTTTTTGCGGCTGAAGTCTGTATTTTTTCGATGTCAACACCGTAATCGAGAAAAGACATCCCAACAGTTTGGAAAGGAATGCATTAGATTCCCTGATGGAGACTCACAATGAAAGTTTTAAACAGAAGACATCAAAAAGTAACCTGCAATTGTTGAGTGTGCAGTATTCCAAAATGTCTACGTTTCGGTACATCCAAGCGGCTATATCAGTGCAGCGTAGTTTATGACCGGTCGGCCGATTTCATTGTATGTTGCCAACAACGTTTCTTTGTCTTTATATCAATAGTTACCGGCTAGCGATTTTGAGGATTGTGTTACGGCTCTGTACTTTGGCTCTAATCGTGGTTGCATGAGGAGTGCAGGAGTACAGACTGAAGAATGCAAAACCTAAGAGTTTAGAATTGGTGATAGTTGGAATTTTATTGCCATCGACCGTGATATTAAGATTCCGTGTGTACTGCTTCATTCAGTTACTGAATATGGTCGCTATGAATTTAGTTGGAGCGAATGAACCGAAAAATCGAGAAATATCAAAACCGTACAATCATCTGCGTATAAAAAGATGAGAATTTCTTAAGTGGTTGGCGGTGTTTCGAAATAAAGAAGTTAAACAGTAGCGAGCAGTGGTCTCCACGCTGCTATGTCCTCTGTTTAATGCTTTCTATACTCTGAAAAGGGTATATTAAATTTGCTACGGAGTCTGTAACACCCAGAATAAAAGGTCGGATAACTTATGAAATATGTTTATAAATGATCAACCTGATGAGCTGAATCGATTTGGCCATGTCCATCTGCCTGTTCGACTGTTGTACATATACGAACTAGTCTCTAAGTTTTTGAGACATCTATCTGAAACACCTGTTCTTTTGTCACTAAGAAGTTGTCCATTTATCGGAACCATAACAACATATCTTCACGAAATTTGACATGGATCAGTGTCTAAGCCAATAATGCAATAACCGAAGAAATTGGTCAGATCGGACAGCATTCAGCTAAGCAGCTTAGCGGCCATACAAACTACTTGTCAATGTTCGGAATGAATTTTTTGAAAGGAATATTTTGTATTTGTGAATAGTCTTATAGTTTTGTACAAACGAAGTTAATGTTTTTCCTGTTATACTTAAGTTTTATTTTCTATACGGTAAGGATGATTTCCCACCACTCAGATTGTTCATGGTCCACCCTTTCAGCCTTGGAGGAAACAGAGATTATACAATATTCTTCCAGTAGCGTTGTATGATTGACTTTGAACAAGGCTTTGGACAAGTTCATCACAACTAGGATCGTTCCCTCACATGGTGGTTTTTTGATTTAGACGTCGAATTATATGGACGTTTATGACACTAGGTACTGTGTACTTTTCGGAAGCTATGTTGACTAAGGTGGTGAGTGAACGCCGAGAGTAGCAAAGCCTCTATTATCTTCACAATTGGGGAAAGCAGAGTTATCGGATGATAAAATTCCCTTTAATTGACGGGCTTTCTTGAAAACTATAGTTAGTACTAGCGGTTATTAGACTTAATTAAATGAAAATTGAACTGGAAATCCGGCAATAACCGTGTAAGCGGTATGTGCGCCAATAAAGGAGAAGAACTAGAGATAAGTTTTAAAATTTTAAATCAATTGTAGATTTGAATTCAACAGCCACCGGTCTCTTATGCACTTACGTCTGTAGTTCCTTTCCAAATAGCTCATAACTTGCAGCAATTACAGAAAATTTATATTTCAAACTTTCCAGTGATAAACTAAAATGTTACGAGTCGTTACCTGCGCAACAAAGCAATACCCATATTTTAACTCCAAACAGTTAAAGGTATTTTTTGGAAACCAATTTTATTTTACAGCAACTTGCAACACTTTTTATAGCCTACTCATAAATAGGCGCTATGCTTTATGACCCTGTATTTTCGTCAAATAAAACAAAGCGTTGCTGCAAACATTTGTTGACCCATTCAATTGCCCTTAAATCTACGAGCACCACCCCAGCTGCGTGCAATAATAAATTTGTTGGCCATACCAATGATATTTATACTACTATTCACCCATGCCAGGCACAATCAAGCGAGCACAATAAACATGTCTGCACATAGCATCAAACAATTTCACCTGCGCATCGTGTAAAAAAGCATAGATATAGATGGCACGGAGGCGAGACTTCAAAGTGATGCCTCCAGGCGGCGATATGCCACATTGCACCTATGTATGCAAACATATCGTGCTGTTATTGTAAATGTATGCGTCTGTATACATACATATGTGTGGGGCATATAACGTAGTGACGCGCCCAGTCACTTAGAGGCACAACGCCTGCCGCTGCTGCTGCTGTAGTTGGTGTACGGTGCTGCTACCGGCAACATTCGATTTGCTACGTTGCACTCATTGGTGATTGTCATAAAATTTTATTGCAAGAGCAAAACAACTAAAGCGCCTCGATGTGAGGTACTAACAAATGCAACAACAAAAAGAAAAAGAAAAACAATAACAACAAGGACAGTAAAAAGAACAACAACATCAACCTGTGCTACAATAAAATAAGTACAACAACAAAAACAAGAACAACAACAACAGCACCAACAAAACCAGCAACAATACCGAATTGCAACAACAACTTCTGTTACAATAAAAAAACAACAACAACAATAAAACAATAACAAAACCAACAACAACAACGACAGCTAAAAAGTCAGCAATCAGCTGCCAATATTAGTGAGCAACTAGGCGTTAGGGGACGCTGTCAACGACACGTTGCAACAGATGCATTTCTTTCCACAGAACACTGACGCCGCCCAGCCCTTTACAACTGTCATCTCTAGATGTGTATGTGTGTGTGTGTGTTTGTCGAAATGTTACGGTACTATTTTTTATTCCCCTTGGTACACCACCGTTTCGGCACCATTACTTCACGTTAAGTTACGATTATGTTGCCGACTGTTGCCACTGGCTCCACTTTGCCACCGCTGCCGGTGTGCGGATCGTCTTCTAGGCAACCTGTGTAATTTCACAAATTAAATTTCAAAGATATGTGTATGTTTGTATGTCTGTTTGTGGATTTCTTCTACTGCCCATCAATATTTCTCTCCTATTGATTGCTGTCGGCGTGTTGCAGGTGGCTCAGTTTCCGCTTTTAAATCTTCGCATTGCACTGTTTAGCTCACTTTTCTTCGAATCTTCACATGGCTGTGGCCTTAGCTTTCACTGCGTCATTTTTCTAGGCTGAAATTTTCATTTTATTTTCAATAGTTTATGTGTTTTCTTGTTACAAGCGTCGTAAAAGTGACATTTATAGTTTATCTAAGTATTGATACAAAATATTACTTGGCCCGTTTTCGTTTTAATTTGTGAATTAAAAGACAATGAGTTAGGCTTGGAATTTTTCACACTTTATGGGTGGTCCAGTTTTATGACTGTCTCTTTATTATTTTACAGTTTATTTACAAATTTTATAACCATATTCAGATAAAACTTGGAGTAAGTATTTTATAATTCAGTCTACCGCTTTTCGGTTAACTCTGACCCACTTTAATAATAAATAAGAAGAAGCTTAGTTGATCAGATATGTTGACAGTTTAACTAGAAGTGGCTTACAAACCATATAAATATTTCATGATAAATTATTTTGGAACATGTGAAAATTACTATTTCAATATGTTCCGAGTTCCTAAAAACTCAATTCCTTTTAAGAAAATATAATATAATACATATAAGTACACTAGCAGATCACTCCATCTCGGGGGAAGAGGACCCGATATAGACGACAAGATGTGAGCATCGACCGCTTCTTAGAATACCAACTAAGCAAGTGAGCCTCGATTTACTTTAAGACTTTGTGGCATAATGACGCCTACGCTGCATATTATGTTACAGCTTAGCCGAGCGGGACACTCATAAGCGACTTTTTTCTGATACTTACATACATTTTTAAATTAGTGATATCTTTCGAATAAAATGAAATATAATGGAATGAAAATAAAAAATTGCTGATGTTTACCGAAGAGAAAGCAGCTTCTTAATGGTGAGAGATTTTTTTTAAATTCGTCAAGCAGTTTGGGAGCCTGTTATTGTTATCAATTGTGGGAAATCCTGGTAAGAAATCTGGCTTCTCTATCCAGATTACCTAAGAGACAACATTACCAAAAGTGTAAACCTCACCAAGAAGTTCATGGTTACCCTTAGTAGCAATGCTGAATGGAATGAATCTACTCTCGAGCTACTGCTTATGGATAGTACATTCAAGTGGTAAACCGACGACTCGAAAACGTCGAGGGCAATTGGTGCAGGAGTCGAGGGACCATTCACCAAACTCTCCATATCCACGGAGATATCTCCCAGCATTTTTCAGACAGAAGTCTTTGCCATAAGTAGGTGCTTAGAGATAAACCTCCATCGCAACTATCGCAACGAACGTATAACATACTTAGCTGCAGTCAAGCGGAACTTAAAGCAATCTCTGCGTATGATATCAAATCGCTACTGGTGCCGGAGTGTAGAGAACGGATGAATAATCTAGCGGATCGTAACCAAGTGCACCTCATCTGGGTGCCCGGTCACAAAGCTATAGCCAGGAATGAATTGGCTGATAAGCACGCTCGCTCCGCAGCATTCACTAACATTGTAAGACCTTAACCCTTCATCGCGGTGGGTCCTCACACCTTTAAGGATTTGTTCCACAATAAAGAAGGAGGAGGTAGAGAGAGGTATTGGCAACAACTCTAAGGCATGCACTATGCCAAGTGGCTAATAGGGGGTTATAACCTCAGCAGATTTAAATAAGTAAGCAACCTCCCTCACGACGACCTCAACTTACTTGGCCACGGCAAGCTTAAGAAGCACTTATATAATATGGGCCTAGCTACTTGCGAAAATTTCCGGCTCTACGACAGGGAGCCTGAAACTCCAGAACACCTGCTAGTTGACTGCATAGCAGACTGCTAGACGCAGGTTAAAGGGCCTTGGAACCAAGTTTTCAAATAGGGATCTCATTGCCTCACTAGCACCTAGCATACTGCTAGAGTTTATCAATATGCTTGGGTTAGGTGAGTCTTTGTGACTTAGAAGAGAGCACAGTAGACCTAAGAACGCCATTCAATCCTCGTTTTTTTATCTTATCCTGATGTATAACGCTTTATTAACACCGTGGACAGTGGAGGGATAGGACAGCATATGACGTGTGTGTTTTAAGATGCGCATGGAATAATATTTACTGCTTACCTTGAAAAAGGAAGGACTATCAACAGTGACTATTATCATAGCGTTATTAGATCGTTTGAAGAATGAAATCGCCGAAAAACGACCGCGTTTTCAGAAAAAGGAAGCGCCGTTTCACCAAGATAATGCACCGTGTCACAAGTCAGTGAAAACGATGACAAAAATCCATGAATTGGGCTTCAAATTGCTCCGTATCCACCCAATTCTCCAGATCTGATCCACAGCGATATTTTCTGTTCTCAGATCTCAAAAGAATGCTGTCTGGAAAAAGTTTTTCGTCGAATGAGGAATTGATCGCCGAAAATGAGACTTATTTTGAAGCAATGGACAAATCGTTCCACAAGATAGGTATCGAAAAATGGAGGGTTGATATTATCACTGTATTAACCTTGAAAGGCGCTATGTTGAATAAAAAGCAGGAAATTCTTCAAAATAATTTGGTTTACTACGTTTGGCCGGGGAATTTACAATTGACCTTGTAAAACCAGAAGCAAAGGCAATAGTTTCGCTTCGAACATATGAGCAAGATTTCTTTGTTATTAATGAAGGGTGTTTTTAGACATATGATTTTCACGAAGAATCAAAACGCATGTCAGCAATGACAAGCCGAATATTCTCCTTCAAAGCGTTTATCGTCTTGGGTTTATCTGCTTTGACAGGCGCATAACCCCACATAACTAGTCCAGCGGTTAAATCGCATTGTTTTGGATGCGACGCCATGTTCCCAGGACGTGAGATAATGCGCTCATCGTTGGCTGTATTGCATAAAGCCTCGTTTTGTTGAAAGCAAAGGTCTCCCACATTTGTCGTTTTGGGAGAAAATAAAAAAAATGTCGTTAATCTACATGAGAATACCCATACACATTGTGACAAAAGTACCCGAAAATTGTAAATAAAACTCAAATATTTAATTATTTATCAATATATATTTTATCGCCTTCAACCTAATTCCCAACAGATGTAATACACTTATGCCAACAATTTTCCAGTCCTCGAAACATTTTTCATAAGCCCCTTTTGGGATGGCCTTCAGCTCCTTTAGCAAATTTTGTTTTATCTCTTCGATCGATTGAAAACGGGTTCCATGGAACGGAAACAAGAGAAAACAAGAGAACAAGAAAAAATCACAAGGAGCGAAATCGGCTAAATACGTTTGTTAATCGATGGTAATCATCGCATTTTTTGCTTTATGCCGTGATGAGAACTGTTTACGGTACTCTTTTTGAAAATAATTGAACTTTTTTGGAACAAGTTGAGCAAGAATGCCTTTCATACCTAAAATATACATCAAAATCATTCGAACGGACTCGCAAGAGATGTCGAGCTCTCTTGCCATCTCTTTAATAATTGTCTGACGATTTTCAAGCACCATATCCTTCACTTTTTTAGTATTTTCATCAGTTGAAAGTTCGAAGGTCAAACAAACTGGTTGACAGATAGAGTTCATATTTGGCTTAGTAATTAAGGACAGTCCAACCATTTTAACAAAATATATTTTTTCGAAATATCCTTTATCCATGGAATTTAATTAAAGTTTCTGGGTGCGTTTTTGTCCTTTTCCGTTTTGTCCTTTTGCGTTTTTTTTTTTCCTCGCTTCAAATTAATTTGCAACTTATTTTTATGAAAATTTTACAGTGGACATCTTTCAAAACGCTACGGCTTTTGGTATAATTCATGGCGCCCAATCACTCTTAATGTCGTCAGAACTTTCAAACAGATAGGAAATGGATATAATCTTATTCCTGTTTAGAAAAATTTAGTGTCGAAAGGCCTTGTCAGCATAGGTAAGTAGGAGATTTAAGTACCAATATGACGCAACAAAACAATTGAAAATCGAATACACGTAGACCGCGAAAATTCAAAATCAGCGATACTTTTTGTAACCAAAATGGTGCTGGTGAAAACGTAACCGTCAATAACTACCGTTATCGCACTATGATAACCGACTACTTGGTGTCAGAAGTGAAAGCTCGTGATCTCAGCGACATTTGGTTCCAATAAGACAGCGTCACTTCTCACACAACCAGTAAACCCATATATTTATTTAGAGAACACTTCGGTGAGCAGATAAATTCACGTTTTGGGCCGGTCGCATGGCCACAAAGATCGTGTGATATCAAACCGTTAGACGTTTTCCTGTATGGATATGTAAAGTCCAAAGTCTATGCGGACAATCCCGCTTTGATTTAGGCCTTGGAGTAAAACATTGCGTCTGTCATTCCTCATGTTACCAGTCGAAATGCTCGAACGAGTCATTGTAAATTGGACTCAATTCGATGGACCATCTAAGTCGCGGCCAACATATGAAAGAGATATCTTCAAAAACTAAATGGCAAAGAATTTTCTTTCAAATGATAATAAACATTTCCCATTAAATTTGAAGTTTTTGTGTGTTTTCTTTAAAAAAAATTGGTGGAACCTCGAAATGGATCACCATTTACGAACCTCGTATTTCGGTTGATTTAGGAGAAAATTACCAAAGAGAAATTGGTATGCTATTTTAATTTGTGCAATACTGTTTGTTTCTTGTTTAAATTGGACTTCACATTCAATATATTTCAAATTTTTGGTTAAGCGTTCAACTGTCTTCTTCATAAACGGGATAACAAACTGACACAAATATTTATGCAAGGTGTGAAAAACTAGTCGATTCATACAAGCGGAGAATTTTAGAAAACTGTTTGAAATTCCCACATGCACCACTCCCATAAATACTGAGCAAGGGTTACTGAACGCATTTTACCCCCAAATACTGAAAGTGCGTTCATTCAGGTACTCAAATTTCCATAATTAAAAGACAAACGTAAGCGATCAGAGAAGTAAGCGACAGAAAGTGAAAATGTAGTGAAATCGTAGGAAAAAAACTGAAAACAGGAAATGAGTTCGGAGTTTGTCAAATTTGACTTGTAAATCAACTGTCAATAATTTGCGCCCCTTTTTTCCGGACGTACAACAAGATTTATGTACATCACACTTTCCTACAACGTTGACAGCCGATTAAAAATGCAACAAATTGACAGAATGGAAACTATGCAAATGACTAGTATAGGTGAGCGGAGAGTGGTGCGGCGAAGCGTGTGTGAGTGTGCGGTGGAAGCGTGTGTTTTCACTCAACTGTCAAAGTAGACATGCATCTACACGCATATAAGCATGTATATATATATGATACACAAATATAAATAAACCTGTGCTCAGGTAGGTTGATAAGTGTTGCATGCAACTGCGTCTATGCGCTGTTTGCTACTATTTAGTGTAGATTATTTTGTACTCTTTATGTAAAGAGTTGGCGTTGCTGTTGCTGTCAAGTATGTACGTATGTGTGTGCAATTGTCTCCCACATCGCCACCATCTCACGCAACTTTGACATTCTCAAGACGCTTACGCTTGTCAAGCATATGCGGCATGTTGTCTTTTATGCTGTTTTTGTTATTGTTGCCCGTTTATGTCTTGGTGGATGCGTTGCTGCGTTAAAAATTACTGCCTGCCGCACGTACCCATGTCATTTGACAGCTTAACGCGTAATTAACGCACTGCAATAGCAGCAGCCACACTAGCGGCGGCGACGGCAACGGCGTGACAACAACTGAAGGCGGCATTTAACGCGGGGGCGCACGGTATGTCACACAGCGTAATAAGCGTGAAAAGTGTTTGCGGCAAGTGCTGGTACTTATATATTGTATAAACTATTAATTGTTTTTGCCTTTTTGTGGCATGTTGCATATTTGTTGCATGATTGCAATATTTGTTGCCTTGTTTCTTCGTGGGTATTTACATATTTCAGCAGCATGACAAGTCAAAAGAGAGGAAAGCAACTATCACATTACCTTTGAGTGTGTTTACATTAACTTGCTTCATAGATACCTCTTCTACACCACCATTCTTATATTATAAAATTCTTTTGAAAACTCCTTATTCCTCCCTGCCTTCGTTCCCAACTCATTGCAGTATTTTGTGGTTGCTCTTAAGTGGTGGAGTTAGTGAAGAGTCATTCTCATCAGGCCCTTTCACTTCTACATCATCGTCAGTTTTTCGTCAACATCAACGCATTGACAGTTTCATTCATCTGTCAAAATGTCAGGCAACGCAACAAAGTGTGTGAGAAAAGGTTACAAAATGTTATTTTTTTTAGTTTTTATTTTTTTTATTTTTCTAAGTGCAAAAGTACGTACCCTTGCATTTATAAACTTATAAGGTATTTATGTAGTCTTTTCTTTTTCGAATGAATATTAGTGGTAAAAAAAACAAAGATTCTGAGACAATATCTATAAAATAAGAATGAGAAATGAGAGTGATTATGCAATTTATACTGTTTTAGCTCGAAATTATCCTGCCATTCCTCCACGTGTTATTAATTTTACAAATGTGGTAACAACTTTAATGATAAGAGTTTAGGAGCCTTAGATATGGACTTCTTCTTTACCTGGCGCAAAAACTGCTTAGTAGCCATCCCTAAGTGGAAATTTCCATTTTTGACGACTGGTTATGACCTTAAGTTGACTAGAGTAGAGTTGTAAGGAACATAAATACGTTACCACCTTTCCTTAAGATGTGCATATTATTCTTTATTTGTATATTTCAGTTCCTCGTCATTTCATCCACAACAATTTATTCCAAGTTAAACACGAAAATGTCATTAACCATGACTCTATAGCGTTCCCAACTGACTTTAACATTATCGCCGACTTTATTTTCTGAAGAAATATGGACCAATGCTTTCGTTTGCTCACAGAACACACCGAACAGTCACTTTTTGAGGATGTAATGGCGTTCTAACAATGACTTGTGCCTTACATTAACGTTTCGATTGAAACAAAATTGAACTTAATTTTTAAACAAATCGTGAAAATCGGGATCTGTTGCCACTCCGTTTTGACACCTATTTCTGAACGTGCGGCGGTAGTTTTTCGGCTTACATTTTTGCACGAGTTGCGTTTTGTAAACTCGTAAATCAAGATCCTACCGAATAATTGTCCATTAAGAAGGTGACCACAGCTTCAATTGTTTTTCACGATGGCAGGTCAACTCATTCGAGTAGTTTTGCATACTCTATCCCACAGCAGCAATAGAGTCTTCGGTGCGCACTGTACGGCGGCTCTGATGCGCATTTGCGACAATAGTAAACGTGATGTGAAATTGCTCAATGGTTGCTCTAACTCCAAATTTCGAAAAATTTTCTTTTGAGAAAAAGGCATTTAAAAATAAACTGAATAAATTGACTAAACTGACGTAATATGTATAAGAAGGCTATAACTCAAACACAATTTGAGCTATAGATTTTAATTAAATTTTTTTTTAATATATTTAAGGATAAATCCTTTCGCTATATGAAGCCTTTAGATAACAGATAAATTTTAGATAAAATTTTAAATTATAGATATAACTGACTTGAATTATAAATATAAATGGTTGTCACAAAAGCTAAAATAAAATACTTAAGAATGACCTCTGTTGTTCCAAAGTTTATGTCTGGTTATCTTCTTCTTCTTCTTTACTGGCGTAGCCGCTGTCTTTTAATTCGCTGAACTATGTCAATCCGTCGTATATCTCGTACAGCTCATCCTTCCATAGAATGCGATATTCGTCGTGGCCAATGTGCAAAAGGCCATAAATCTTTCGCAGAATATTTTTTCCGAAAACTCGCAACGTCGACTCATCAGTTGCTGCCATCGTCCAAGCCTCTGCTCCATATATTAGGACGGGAATTATGAGCGACTTATAGAGTTTGGCTTTTGTTCGTTGACAGAGGACTTTACTTTACAATTGCCTACTTAGTCCGAAGTAGCACCTGTTGGCAAGAGTTATCCTGCGTTGGATTTCCAGACTGATGGAGGATGGAGTCATGTGTAGAAGTTCACGCAAGTGAGGAAAGTTCTCTGATTGCCATTCACTTGGAAGTAGCCAAAAACGATTCTTTTACATATGACTCAAGCAGCTCACGACTTCCGGTCTTTGACTAAGTATCCTCTGGGTAGCCAAAGAACATCCGTTTGAAGGCGAGCTAAAGTGAGAAGGCGAAAACATCCCCTATGTAGGGTTGTGCGGTGGGTTTGGGACCCGCCACGTCTGCATGTAATTCACTCGTTAATCATTTACTTAGAGAATTGTCAGCGACAAGCAAATGCAATTTAACAGTGGCTACGAAAAAATTAGTGCTAATTGTTAGTTGCCTGGAATAAGCGGCTTAAATTTACAAAAATAAACAAAGTGAATGGCATATGCACAGAAAAAAATTCAGAACCATGTTTTGGCTATTGGGTAGAAACTCTGCGTTATCCACATGCAAATATCAATATTCTTGTTTACAAGCAGGTTTGGTTGGGTTAGGTTACATGGCTGATCCAGAGAGATCGCTCGTGGACTGCTATATGCAGTCCTTAGCAGTTGCACAGCCCAATTTGGACTTGTGGTATACAACTTTGAGATTGCTCAAGCTCTAGCACTGTCATACAAATCCAGCGATTCCAAAACAAAATTTTAAGATGCGCCGTCAATGCGTCTTGGTCACCGTCATGATTTTGAACGCGATCTCAGAATTGACTCAGTTGCCGCATCAACCAACAAATATGCAAAGTTTTATATTGAGTAGCTTAAACTGCAATTTATACGAAGAACACTATTATTTTTTTTGTACTATACAATGGCAAAAAAATTGTTCGTTAGTTTAGTTTATTACCATGGCAATTAAATAAAAAAAAATATGTTCGTACATATTCGAGTTTAAATGCCTTGCAAGAAAAAGTATTGGGAGCCCCGCTCAGTCTCACAATATTCATGATTTGAGGTACGATACTGTTGTACGGTTGAGATACTGTACGCTTCAGTTTAAATTCTTTCACTAATTTAAATTCACTAACGAATTTAAAACTTATTATGTATATAGTATATAAATGATTACAGCTGAGTCGACTATTAATGCTTGATGTCTACAATGTTTAAGATATTTGTGAGTAAGAAAGAAAAAATCGAAAAGAAGAAAGCTGGAATATGTTCTTGCTACTGAGAGCTATATTTAGCCGAAAATCAGCAGGGTAGCCACTATACAATAACCGCCTAGAACACTCACAAATAGAATCACATGATAATTGCTAAAAGGAAGGAGTTTTTTCTGATTTACTCTGTGTCAGAAAGACTTTGATTTAAAACCGTTTGTATTTAAGCAGGCCTCACGAAACTCACACGAGGTCAAGTCTTTTTGTAATGATTTAGTAATTAACCGCCAAAGGCCAATGAAGATCCGACTCAATCCAGACCTAATGATTTTGGGGCAAGTTGGTATAATGCTACTCGACAAAATCGACTAATTTATGGATATTGGAGGAATCAAAAAATGTTCGTCGGAATCATAATCATAAATAAAAAGAATTATCACCGTTTTTCAAAACTAAATATTTGACTACGAACTTTTAAATTATTGCAAAAATTATTATTAATTATAGTATCAAATAGTTAAAACGAGAATGATAGTTTTCCTCTTATTTCAGTGGTGAATATCATTTTCCGGTCAAGCTTATATGACAGATGCTATACGGAGATAAACAAGCTCCAAATTTTCGACACAATAAGTAAGTATTCAAACCAAGTCACCAATAAGGTAGCAGTAGATCTACTGCTCCGGAATGTAGCCTCCTTCAGAGAAGTAACTCTTATACTATTCACTTTGATAGTGGAGCGGCGTTGTCAACAACTGGAAAAAACAGGCATCTTAGATAACCGCGCTATCAATTGAGTGGAACGCATCGGGATTCCGCTCACTTCGATCATTCTACCTAGGCTACCATTATTTTTGCACTGTCAGAAGAAGCTTTCGACCCAATGGCTTCTTGCTAAAGGTGTATTAAGTTCTACATCATGAGTAAGGTTTGCTTTTTCTTAGTTTAATGGGTTCCAACTGCATGAGATTGAGGATTTTACCATATACTAGTTATTGAAACTGTTCGGAAGGAGATAAGTTAGAAACAACTCAACAGTTTCTTATTTTCTGCTTTTGCGAGTTTAAGGCTTAATAACCTGGAAGATCACACTTCCAGAAATTCCGGTGATTTGGTGACAATAGAAATAAAAAGTCTAAGCAACTTCAATTTACTGACTTCACAAAGGACTGTATATAGTAGTCATTGCAACTAAGGTCCTACTGATATTATAAGGCCTTATAACAAACGGAGTTTACTCCAAATGAATGTGTGAATCAAATATATCGTTCTTTAATGAAGTAACAAATTTGTAGTAAGTTTCGGTTTGAGTGGCCTTTAGTGCTTCCAACGAATTTTTGTTTGGAGTTTTCGTTCTTTTTTATTGCGCCATTCGCTAAATCATTGGACGTTAGTTTCGACGTCATGTTTATATGTTCAATACCTCGGAGCTCGTACTTCCAGATATCACAGTGAACTGGTGGGGATAGAAATAAAGAAGGGTTGTGGTGGCTTCAAGTCCCGTTGTTGACTTATAAGGTCTGATTACAGTAGTTTGATATCCTGGCTCCACAACGTACTGTATAGAGTAGACCAAGTGCAGTTCACGTCTGGCGGATGGGCCATTAAATGTATTCTAATCTAACATATGTATAATCCTAAATAAGTCTGTAAACTTCTTATCAATATATCTAAATATTTTTATTTAATTAACACAAATATTTCCTACAAGGCATAGTGTATTCCAAACTAGAACAACTACAACATTAACAAAAGCGTTTAGCGCCACATCACAACAATAAATCAAATGCCACTGCAGCCACAACGAAAAACACATTAAAGACCATTCATACACAATACGTAGCCACGAAAGTAGGACCCTCACACACACACATCAAACACGAGGGCACCTATAAACCTCCAACTGCAACACACGCAACAACAACATTAGCACGAAATTTATTTATTTACAACGCGTCTGGGTGATGAAGGCGAACATGTTTTTGAATGCTGACCAAACAATTAGTGACACACATGTCAAATTGACGATGCGAACACACATGCAACATACATATGTACATATTTATTGTTTGTGTGGCGTTTGCAGGACATTTTCGTTAATATGCTGTAGACAAAAACGTTTATTGAATACTGGTAACGGCGAGCAGGTAGAGATGTATGCCTATAGATATAGATAAGGGCGATCGGCATGAAAAATCTAAAATCACCACCAAAGGAAAAAGAAAACAATGATGATAGTGGCAACAGCCAGCAGTGCCTAGCACACGATTACCGTAAGCATTGACCACCGATGCCGCCACCAACCACCATTAGACGGAAATGGCATTGGCGGTGGCACCGCTCAGCATCAGCATTATCAGCGTTAATTTTGTTGTTATTGTTGCATTGCTGTTTCGCATTACTTATCTATGCAAGGACACAGCTGCGCAAATCGAATCAATTTAACACTCGACGGTAATTTGAAGTATTGAGGCTGGCACTCGCCACACGCCACACACTCATACACACAGAGTTGCACTAACATGCGCGTCTCTAAATTTTGTTCAGACTTTGCTATGCATTTTCCTATATGTCATTATATGTTTGTGTATGTGTATATTTTGTAGAATCCGCCCTACTGGGTATTACCTTGTCCCATTTGCCGTTTGCCACCACGTTTTTACATTGCTGTAAAAGGGATTTTCACATTTTTATTTTAATTGAATTAATTTTTCAATACTTTGTTGTGCACTCCGTGGCATTCCATCTACATATTTATTATTCATTCCTATAAAATATGCCCAAGCACTGATAAAGACAAATAAATATTTAAAATATTTTAATTTGAGGAAGAATTTAGTATTATTGGGAACACACGTAGGAAGATCGAGAGAACATGAGTTGATATTTCTGGATCTAAAACCAAAGTCTATTTTGCGCTGACCATTGGGCTGACGTAAGTTCAAGGCACAGAAAACTTTTTCGTAAGCTCTCTTTTTGAACAAACACCTGATCTGACCTGAGTAGAGACTTTTCGGGGTCAAGTATGTATAAGAGAGTCCATAGAAACCATTCACCACTTAACCAGAGCTTACGAAGAGGTTTGTGCTAGCCAATCCCAAGACAGTCGAGTCCACGTAACCGGCACGGATTCGAATTTTTTCCGGCCACAGACTGTCAATTCGGTCACATTACTTGGGGCATCTTTTCCGCCGCTAACATAACAACAGCAGGTGTGTGCTTAAAGCAGCAGCACAATCGTTGGATAAACATTTACAAGTGCAGAGTTTTTCACATATCCGAGAAACATCAAAATTAGATATCAAATCGCTCCTGTGGTTCAAAAAAAAGCGTTGATGTTCTGTGTGACGAATACTTCTGATCAAATTAACCTGAACCACCACTTGGCATTACTAAGGACCAAAAGATCTATTGGAGGATGGAATCATATGTACAATTTTAGGCAAGTGAGGAAAGTTCTCTAACTAATGACTCAAGCAGCTCAGGGTTTCTGGCTTTAGACCATGTGTTCTCTGCGTAGCCAAAAAACATCCGTTTGAAGGTGAGCTAAAGTGAGAAGGCGAAACATCCCTCCCCATCCGTTCCAACGATTATGTCCGGAATGTACGGTTCCTTAATTGTGAAGGTGTTGCTGCCCACCTGGTTGATGTTCTAGTGAGCACTTCACCGCCTTCCAAGAAGTGCAATGGACGGTATAAAGACTTAGGTCTTTGTGGCATTTACTAAAGTGGTAATATAAAGAAACGCAAGTTCGGTGTGGGATTCGTGGTGGCTGAGAAACTCCGTAGCTGAGTCCTGGAATTTACGCCGGTAGATGGACGTCTACCTACGTCCCGAGGAAATAGAAGGACGATGTGACCAAAGATGTCTTCAATGACTATGTACTTATGAGAACTTTCCAGCCACTATGTCAAAATCATGCTTGAATCCATCATGATACATCCTCAAATGGGTAGGGCTGATCGATGTCGGGGCTCGAAATATGGTTATCTGTAGTACTAGATTCCAGCATAAGAAAATTCATCAAGTTATCTGGCTGCCTCCGGATCGAAAAGCCACCAACCAGATCGATCATGTTGTGATAGTCGGAAGACACGTCTCCAGATTTTTAGATATGTGTACGCTCCGAGATCCGAGGCATTCGTCTAGCACCGACTACTTGATTACGCTCTTAAATTGAGAAAGAGGGTTCAGAGTAAGTATGCAAAAAGATTTTTGGCATGCAAGTATGTTAGCTGCGAGCAACACAGTAAAAATTTATACGAATGACTCGAAAATGGAGTAGAGAGTTAGTGTGGGAATATACTGTCCAGACTAAGTCATAACGCAGACTTTAAAACTGCCGGACCGTGTAATATACTATTCCAAGCAGGTGTCTATGCTATTGAAAAAGCCGCAGAGTTAGCCTCTAATGCATATCCCGAGTCAACATCTAGGTTGACAGTCAAGTACCAATCGCAATAAGCCTGTTTGGCATATCGGCAAGGAGTGCTTCGGGCAGCAGTGAAGAGTATCGTCAGGGACAAGCGACTTCACTTCTGCCGGGTGCCACATTACAAAGATATTGATGGAAATGAGATAGTTAACGATATTGCTAAGAGTGGTATACGGCTCTCATCCGAAAACGTTAGTCATTGTCTCCACGACGATCTAAACAAGACTAGATCAAGAAAGATTAAAACGCCATGGATTGATCCATCGGGAAGCAAACCAGCAAAAAAATGTTGAAAGCAGTAGTTTCGAAATACACAAAGTTCCTACTCACTCTTTACAGAAGGGACTGAAAGAAAATGATTGGAATACTCACTGGTTAAGCTGTGGAGACAGCGCACAGATAAAAGAGCTCCAATTAAAAAACATTAGTATTTATTAGGTTGAGCGTAGTTTGTCAATTACTGTTTATTTATCGAAAAATAGTATATTTACTACTTAGATCAGATTAGGACAATGCAATAATTTAGTCTTACTTACACTATTGAAATAGATTTAACATCATTGCTTAGAAAATATGACCAAAAAGTCGTGTATTATCAAAAATAAGCTGTTAAAATTTTTTTATAAGAAAGTAAAAAATTGTATTTATTAAGTTTCTAGAGACAATTTTTAACCAAGAACTTTATTCAAGAAATTTCGCCGCGCAAACAATCGTTTTCTATAGCTTGATTCCGACATATACATACATAATACATGAAGTCCCACCTCCAACGATTTTCAATCATTACTCATTATTCAAAAACCAACCCCCACAGCATTGGACAACTAAAATTAGCAAAACTATGAATGCTATTATTTAGCAGAGAAATCGATAAATTAATTTGACAGACAAATGAAATGAATTAAATTATTGGGTTGAGCCACAAAGCGTATCAGATATGGCAAGCGGCATTAAAACCGTAATGGGCATGAATCAATTGTATAGGACTCTAGCAGTAATCGTTTATTGTGGCGAACTGAGGTGAAGCAAAATATACATATACCTACACTACTTTAAGGGAAAAAAATATTGTAAATTTTCATACTATATGTATGTTTCCTTATATATAAAAGATATATTATCATATTAAAAATATTTTTTGTTGATAAGATGGTTACACGATTATATCGATAGAAACTTCAAACTTAATGGAGAATGTTTATTATCATTCGAAAGAACATTAATTGGCGTTTGTTTTTTGAAGATTATATCTTTCAAATGTTGGCCGCGGCTACGTCTCAGACGTCTCTTCATAACGTCGGATATTCTTGGAACTTTTCAAGAGCACATAGAGTTAAGCGATGTCGCTGGGGAAGATCAAGCGATTTCAGTTCTTACACAAGCTGTATTTTGCATGCTTTCAATTTAAAATCTCGACGTAAAATGCGCCAAGTTGTTCCATACGTCAGTCCGAGTTGCTGCGAACGGCGCATAATCAACTCTGTGTGTACAACCTCATCTACGCCTGCTATATTTTCTTCAATGCATACTGGACGTGGTCTATTCGGTCGAATATTATCCAATAATGAATGCAGGGTCTGAAGATGGGTAATTGTGTTGTGAAAAGTACGATCATTAGGCCGATTATATTGGTCATAAGTTGAGCGAAGGGCGCCAAACACATTCTAAACATTGTCCAATACCTCTACTTGAATCACCCGCGAATATTAATACGCCATACATATAATTTACGATTCTTGGCCTTGGTATCTATGGTTCTGATTCTGTAGCGCATAACTCGCGATTGCAGTTTCGTCGACTCCGTTCCAGCAATTTTGATTTTAAAGTTGCACCACGCTCTTGAAGGTCATTTGTAGAAAATATCGATAAAGTAATGCAAATCGTCGGGTACAACCATTATGTGAGCATTGCTTCGATTTCCCAGAAGCCAAACATTACATACGATCTTTTGTAACCATCTAAAAAAGATTGGATACAAAAAGGAACAATGTTCATGTACATAGTGTCACTCCTGTCATCATGGATCGAATTTTCTGAAGCGGATAATTGCTGGTGATGAAAAGTGGATCACTTACGATCATTTCAAGCGAAAGCGGTGGTGGTCGAATTTCAGTGAAGCGGAGCAAACAGTGGCCAGCCTGTCAGAATTGATGGTTATGAAGGCTTTACTATGTATTAGGTTGGGAGGTTCTTATACACTCACCTTATAGATGATTTCTAACGCCGAAACATTAATTTAATGCATTAGTTGTGGATTTTCTTTTACTAAACTTTATCGTATATAACTGGTTATTTGTATCTAACACATTCATCAATTTGAATAACAACTTTTTTCATAAGGCGGGGAGCCGGAAAAATTATGAGAGAAAACATGTAACAAAAACACAGTAACATTTGGAGCGTTTTAAAAAGGATAATGTGGATTTTGTACGTCGATTCATCACTATAGATGTGATTTGGGTCTATCACCATGATCCTGAACCAAAACAGGAGGCTGAAGAGTGGTGTGAACCTGGTTGTTTGGCTTCGAAGCGAGTTCGAGTCCGGAAATCGGCCAAGAAGGTTATGACATCTGTTTTTTGGGATGCGAGAGGAATTTTGTATGTCGATCACTTGCAAACTAGTAAAACAATTAATTCTGAACATTATTGCAACCCTTTGGACCAGTTGAAGGGAAAAATTCGTGAAAAAATCATTTTTCATCAGGATGAAATGCACAGTGTCACAAGAACATTTTGACAATGGCTAAAATCCATGAATTAAAGTTCGAATTGTCTGAGCACACACCGTATTCACCAGCAATTTAAATTGTTTTCCAGAACTCAAAAAATTTATGCGTGGCAAGCGTTTTTCATCAAACGAAGAAGTCATAACAGCTGTTGAAGCGTATTTTGCAGACCATCCGGACTCTCACTTCAGGGATGGGATCCACAGATTAGAGGATCGTTGGAGCAAGTGTATTTTTCAGGAACATTATACTGAATAATAAATTGTGCGTTGAATTATAAAATTGAGTTTTTCTTATCAAACGACAAAACTTATTGAACAACCTAATAGTAGTATTTCATTGCTCCAGTGTTTGCTCCCTAGATATTATCTGATATCGGAAGGTTACCTTATCTATAAAATGTAGATAAGAAATAAGAACAAAGCTTTTTGGTTTCATGTTGCTAAAAATCAGACAAGTTTTGGTAAACTTACACTATAGGCTTTGTTCATCTGTCTAATCACTTTGTAATAGTATTTGGTAGGTGGATTTCTCCTCCTCTTTACACATTTTATAGTCGGTTGAATTTTCCGGCAAACTTAGCTCCTTCCATGCATCCTACAAAAAATAGTATCCATAAACTTATGCGAGTGTTTCCAATGTGGCGCTGATAGGAATCCAATTCATTTAGGCTTACAATAACTTTATTAAAAGATATCTATTATCTAAATCTTAAGCAAAATTTTAACGAATTATTTCACTGAAGTTTAAATCTTTAACTTTGTAATTGTAAAGCGCATTGTGCCGCTCATGAAGGATATAAAAGTCACACTTATCCATTTACTAAGTAGCATAATGATAATCATACAATGACCCAGTTATAATGCTGACTACAAAAGTTATAAATACACTGTGCTGGTGGAACTCGTAAGAATTGCTAATTTTTTGCACAGCTACTGCTGAATATGAGTACATACCCTGTAGGAAATTGCTTGCTTACAAGGTTAGTCTAAAATTTCCTTTTAAAAAATAAAGCATCTACTAAGTTCGTGGTTAATTAAGAGTGCATGCAGAAAAAAATACACATAAGAGTATGTTGATTGTTCAAATTTATGAAGATAGTATGCATAGGACGACAATTGAGATTTTGACAGTTACCTAACCTCTACCAATCCTGCTAAGTATAACTTTAAATATTTTCCGCGAAATTATCTTATTATAGGTCCAAGGCATGCTTATTTTTTACAATATTTATAGTTATTTTTAATTTTTTATAGTTTTATAATATGAAAAGGTAAGTTCCAAGCAATAGGATTGCACAAAAAATGTTGAGAAGACAATGCTTTAGGATTACTAAGTTGGTAGGTCGGAAACAGCCTTCCTTTTATATTTGATAAGACCGTGGTCTTCTTTGAAGTTAAGAATTGCGGATTGATAAATAATTTTAAATGGTTGGAAATTTTTGGCGGATCTAATCAACATTGTACTTCATTTTCAAGATTTTAAGTGTTAAAGTAACAATGGTGTTGTTGTAGCGTCGGAAAATTTTCCAGGAGAAATATCGAGGAATGGTGCCGAGTTGAGAGTCTTTGGTCGGATAGAAATCCAAGTCCGTTCCGGTTACTTAGACCCGGTTACTTAGACCCGTTGGGATGGTTGTAACGGTCGACTTAATCGCTCAGCAAAGTCGGTAATTCGAGCAGTCATGAATTGGTTTCTCACAACGTTTACTGGATGGATAACACGCATCCTCAGAAACGCCGTGCAGTGTGCACCGTAGACGTTATTGTTGCTGTGAAGCAGTGTATCGAAGAAGATCCAAATGAGTCCATCCGCTACCGCGAAAATATTGGAGCATCCATTTTATAGCAGATTATTTGGAAGGATATTGGTTTGCGTGCCTACAAAGTCCAGCCCGTGCAGGAATAGACCCCGAGCGACCTACAAGCGCATCGCACGTTCACTGAGTGAGTTCAAAACCAGATGGCTACCGATTCTGATTTTCAAAATTAAAGTTTACTCAATAACGAAGCTCTTTTTTATTTAAAATTGGGAGGGGTCGCGTTAGGAGTAATGATAATTCACAAATCATTGCTAAGACGTCATCACATCCTCAAAAGTTACTGTTTGGGGTTCATATTTCCTCAAAAACTAAGACAGCCATTTTGTTAAAGTCAATGGGGAATGTCATCAAGCCATGATTAATGACTTTTTGGTGTCTGAATTGGATGTTGTTGATATGGACAGCTTTTGTTTTCAAGAGAGGAGACTTTTGGTGAGCACATTAACTCGCGTCATGCCCTGTAGCGTGGCCTCAAAAATCATGCAATTTAACAGAAATGGATTGTTTTTGTTGGGTTGTATAAAGTAGATTGTCTATACATATAAGCCCTAGTCAATCGACGCTGACATACGGCTCCAATAGCAGCAGAAAGTGGTTAAAAATTAGGCTTCTCGGCTGGAATTTACTCGAGCCAGTCATAGCAGTCACTTGCCTAAAATCAATTAAAACATAATGACAACCACATGTGTTTACAACAAAGCTCATTTCTTGGCCTTAGTATTAAATCATATACGTATTATTTCCTCTTCGAAACCACATGTCTACAAAAACACCCTTTGACACATTTTCTTCAGGGTTTTATAATATGAACAGTTCAAGCTTCAAAGATCTTGCATTAATCCAATCGCTTTCATTCAAAGGCTCTGCCAAAAGTATTCGACACGAAAATGTACTGGGGCTACTAAGATCCCATGAGGTAACTGAAGATCTGTATGTTTCTTAAAGGTCTTTCGTTTTTATGCCACCGCCAGCAGTGGCAATTTCTTGGACTGCAGCTCAGTTTGCTGAGTAGCTCGCTTTGAGGGCTCGCCGCTGCCGAATATAGGCTCTGTATTTTAAACATGGCTTACGTTGTCTGTGGAGGAACCGAATACAAACTGATGAATCATTTCTTTAAGTTTGCAAATTTTGCCAGACTTAGTCAACCCCATACTCTTTCTCAAGAGTTTAGGATAATTAAGTATCGGAACTTGTCATTAAGTCAAATCGGTTCTAAAACAGCGCGTTTCTCTGCAGGGTTCACAATTAATACAGATATGAATACAGCCACTCCGCAGCCACGTTCTAAGCACAGCAGCGTCGCGGTAGCCGTGGAGACAACGCGCCAAGCTCATTTGAATTCATTTGAATGTGTTGATGAATGAACGTCCTATACGCTACTGCCACAAATCCAGGCGCACTCCCCAAGCGGACGAAGTTGGCGCCAAAGCAAAGATTTAAGAGTTTTTACGCCTGAGATGAGCAGCGCACAGCATGACTCCCATGAATGTAGGAGTGCTCGACTCTAGCGAAAATCTTTTGAAACACGCGTCCTTGGCGCCTTCACACTCCAGCGCTACAACAACTCATAGCTGCATTAATTTACGCCAATTTATGAGCAAATTTGAACATTAAATGACAATTTACAACTGAACTAAAATTTCAAGAGAATGGCAACTAATTGAAATGAATTGAAAAAGCGCACGTGAAAGTGGTGTGTTGATGGTGAGGCGTGACGACTGGGCGCGCCATTTGGGGGTGGACATAAGTCGCAAGTAAGTAAAAGAGGAAGATGAGCAGAGCACAGCTAATAAAATAAAAATAAGAATAACGTGAAAAAAATAAAATAATTATACTCCAGCGCGAGACTACAGGCAACCCGAAGGCGACGCGAATAAGACGCGTGCGATCTGCAAGTTTTAGAAAATAGGTGAAACGCGCGATGGCGTCGTGGATGCTGCCGTCGAGCATATTGATTAGAAATTTGCATCAAATTTGAAAAATTAATTGAATTTTCACGCTTCTAAATTTCGAACGAGCGCATTTAACTTCTTCTCGACCATAAAGCGCTACGAGCTTTGGAAGAAAATTTGCATTGCGCCAAAACTCAACTAGAAACTTTTCGCTAAAATCGCAGATAGTGTTAGTAGACAAATATCGCGAAAATTGCGCGCTTTCGGCTAAGTCACGTAGGCGGTCAGTCGCCAAGCACACGCCACTTGCTACGTTCCTCCCCCAATCCGCTTACTCTCATTGCTGACACGAAAAAAACGTATTCTTGCTTTGTCGCTTATTTCCCTTGCAATTGGAACTTAAAAGCACTGTGCGTTGGCACATCGATATCGGTGCGCGTATATGCCGGTCACGTCCAGCGAAATGTAATCGAATCCAAAGTATGCAAGATTTAATCCAAGCTCAATAAGCGTAAAGATGATGGCGCAGCGCGCCAACAGACTAGCAAAGAAACACACATAGAGTACGCTATGTAGATTAACAAGTTGAGTGCGTTTTGTTGTAATTGTTGTTGTTGCTAGAAACAACATATCGCGCAATGCCGTTGTACCTGTATTGCTGGAAAGCCTGCTGATTTGGAATTTCTGCGCTGCTTGTGCACTAATTCCTTAGAACCTCCTTTTTTAACTTTCTCTACAGTGTGGATGTGGATAGATTACATTGCACTTGCTTTAGTGAATTTCTTCCCTTTGAATGTCTTAAGACCTATGTATGTCATTGAATGGCTTAGTAACTTTTGCAAGATATCTTTCCTAGTTGAGAAAGCGAAAGGGCACTTAGGTATTGGCGAAAGGCGTTATACAAGTAGTATTCCTGGTTCCTTCTCTATTTTTGTTTCTGAGTTTTTTTTCTTAATAAAAACCTTTAGTACCCCATGTTTTTTTTTAGTCAGACTACGGACCCAACGAAACATATATATGTGTATATATATATCTACTTGCAAAGTAGTTTGAAATCAGGCTCAGGCATAACCAAATGATATCAGTAAAAGATAAAACACTCGTTCGAACTAGGACTAAAGCGAAGCCAAACAGAAAGTAATCTTGATTGTTCTTAGAGTATAATTACAGAGGCAAGAAATGGTAAGACCTTTAATTTAAAGTTCGAAACCCATTAGTCGTAATACTATGTTTTTAGGTAGGTATGACTGCCACTGACATCTTCGCCAAATGTCACATCAAAATAATAATTAGTGTTTAGTACACTTGTCTTTCTGAGGTACTTAAAGTACGATTTTGCGAGGAAGGAAGTTGTTCCAGAAACAACTTCCATTAAATTCTGAATGCGCAATCAAATTTCTGGTGCCGAAACGTTCAGAATTTTGGAAAAAGCCCTCGGAGATACTCGTAATTGTTTGTCGAGAGCAAGTGTTTTTGTTTGTTACACATTATTCAGAGAGATAGAGTTGACGACGAATCTCGTCCAGGACGGCCATCAACATCAACTGATGATCAACACGTCAATAAAAGAAAGAGACAGTGAAAGCAAATTTCGAAAGTCCATTTCCGCATAAAAAAACTGAAAGCATGATTGATTTTTTCGAAAAACAGCGTCGCGTCGACGTCTGTGTAACAATGCCTTCCGACTACCAGGATGTCATAAAACGTACTACATACATATATTATGAATCAATCGGCCGATTATCGTGGCAAAGGTGAGGCGAAGTCGAAAAAATAACGTCAAAGCAGATCACATATCAAGGTTATCATGACAGTTTTCTTCGATTATTGAGGTGTGGTACACTTCGAATTCCTTCCAATCAGCAAAACTGTCAACAAGGAATACTATTTGAGAGTTATGCGTTATTTGCGCGAAGCGACTCGTAAAAAGAGGCCGGTATTATTGGTCGACACATTTTGGTTTTAATGCATAGTCGCATACTGCATTTATTCTCCGTCAGTTTTTCGCCAAATTTTCAACCAATATCGTGTCGCAACCACCGTATTTGCCTGATTTAACTCCGTTGGACTTTTGGCTATACAGCAAACTCAAATGACCGTTCGGGGGAAACCGATTTGAGCCAATGTAAGACATTAAACGTTAATCTCTATTCGCAGTGAAGGCTATTCCGGAAATTGACTTCAACAGCTGTTTCGAGGTTTGCAAAAAAAAAACGTTGGCGCAAATGAATTGAATCCAAGGGGGATTTCTTTGAGGGGGACGATATTAATTTTGAAGAATAAAGTAAGAATTTTAAAATAATGAGGAAAGTTTTACTATGTTTTGCTCATAGTTAGGCAGTTCTGTTAAAAGGACCTTACAGAACTGCTTATACCTTTTCATAGCTTTGAATGAAATAAAGTAGTTTTATAAATATTAGTTACGAAAAAAGTAAATTTTTAATTTTACTTACTAAAGACCATAAGGTTGACTAGGGTATCATTTAGAAAGGTATTTAGGAACAGCAACACGAATTCAACTAAGTGATACAAATTTTCGTTTCCCTAAAGACTTAATTCAGTTGGCACATATTGATCATTACTGAAGTAAATAACTAAAAGAGTATCAAATACTAAAAAAAAAATAATATTCGGAAAAACTAACATTTTTATTCGGTAACACCAGCGATCATTCAATTTAATTACGTTTCTTCAAAAAAAGTTGAAGTTAAAGTATTGTATTTGGAAAATCGATAGTAAATCGGTGCGAGATCGAAATATTTGGACCAAAAGACTTTGCAAACTCGATAATCCCTCGAGCGATATCAAAACTATTTTTGCAAAAATTTGACCCTCATCACGCAAGTCAAAAAAATTAAACACTAGTTAGTTCTAAACTGAATTTAAATATTTGGATAGAAATATTTGAACCAGAAGACTTTGCAGACTTGGTAATCCCTCGACAAATTACTATGGCGAGGATATGAATCCCAAATAAAACTTATTTGATTGGGCTTATTATCATTCGATTTATTGTCAACCTTTTCAAAAAAAAAACAGTTAAGGCTCTGAAGTGATTGTAAGACTTCACTCAGAAAATCAATTGAAAATTATTTGAAGATCAAGCGATTTGGAACCAAAACCTTTACGAACTCTAAAACCCCTCGAACGATATCAGAATTTTTTTTCAATAAATTTTAAGACTATTTTGAAAATCAATAAAATTAGATACTGGTTGGTTGGAAACTGAATTTTGCTGAATGGAGTATATTCCAAGAAAGAGAACTTAATAAGAATGGGCGACTTGTCAGGTTCGCTACATTTCGAGATTTTACTAAAGAAGTATAAAGTATTTGGGAGTAGTTGGGCTTGAAATACGCCGAAAGGGAAAAGCTTCTTAAAATAATTTCGTAATATTTTCAATGGCGTTTTTCCAACCTGTGGAAATGGAATGCAAAAGCTCATCTTGGCTATATTTTTGAACAAAATGACAGTTGCAACAAATAGAAATAAGAGAAAGTCTGCAAAACTCAACAAAACAGCTAACAGTTTCAGATTACCATTTGCATTTAATTGCACTGAAATGGAATCCTGCATCTGCATGATTGAACTACTAATACATTTACGGTATTACTTTTTCCAATCCGAAGGCATAGCGTACAACTCGTGAAAGGATTTACTCAATATTAAAGCAATCAACATTAACTTCCTTCAGCGCAAGCTGCCTTGCCACTCGTAGCACAAGCAATAGCAACCAGCTTCAATGGAATTCAGTCGCAGTTCACGCAGTGTCATCGGCCATTATCGTCAACTCCCATTTGGTCAATAACTTTTATTTCGCTTCTTTTCTAGCTCCCGACGTCGCTTGCTTGCCACAGCATACCCTATTTTTCGATTCCCAAGCGTCTTCTTGCTGTCATAGCTCACTTTACATACAACCGTAAATCTGTGTGCATGTAAGTATACCCTACACAGATTTTTTGCTCACCTTCTTCATTTCATTGCTCATCAGAACATGTGATATAATTGATTTTCGAGCTAATTGATTTGATTTTGCAGCAGTGCTAAAACGCATTGACAGCAGCCAGCCACTAGCTACGACTCACCAGCCGCCAGTCACTAGTAGCTCGGAGCCTCCATTTGCAGCTCAAATCACTCACGAACTTCCTACGGTACGTTTTCTTCGCACGCGTTTCACATGATGCGCCCGACTCTTTATCGCCAATCTTCCTATAAAATGTGCGCATTCAACAGTTTCTATGAGCTGGCGTCTGCGAGTAGCCTGTTGAAGCCATTGCCTACATTCGAAGGTGGCAAATTGGAGAACGGCAGAGGGTCGGTGGCAAACCGCTTCAATTGGGTCAACTTGTGTAGAAGTGGGTGAAAATTGTTCGCGCTGGCGAAGCGTTGTACGGTTGGGCACCATTGTCAGCATTAGTTTGTTATCTTCATTTTTTCATGCTCTACTTCTATTTGCTAATTTTTATTTCTTTACATTCTAGAGAAGCATCTTCTTTATTTTATTTCCTGTCGTTTATTTCTCGAATCTCTGCTTTGCCATTTGCCCTGTGAAAATTCTCATTTAGCAAAAGCAAAGCGCATCACCGCACAGTTTGGAATTCGTCTGTGGCGTAGCAAAAGGGGACTGAAATAAGTGTGTAATGATTTGTAAAATAATAGTGTATTCAAGGGGTAGCTACAAGTTAAACGTTTGGCTTAATGGTTAAATGATTATTCGTTGACCAGTCCAAAGTCCAAAAACTTTGAAACAACTCAGAATCCAGTTCTCTTGAGTGCAGTACCTTTCAAGATAGTAATCGTGCCACACACAGGGTTTAATCGGAAAGTAGTAGGATTGTGTCGATTTAAAAAAATTCATCGAACCAATCGTAACAAATCTATAAAAACTTTCAAAATAAGCTCCTTCTACGTCGATGCAGCGCTGCCAACACGATATCCAAAAATTGAAGGAGGCACGGAAGACATTCTCCGGAAAAGCGTTGAGAGCCGAGATGTATGCTGCTTGGGCGAGGAAACGTCAGCGTATACCGCTCGGAAGAGTCTCGGGATCATACTCAGAGATCCATGACTCGTCACGTGTTCTGAAGCAACTTTGGGTAAATCTGCTTGATCATATCAAACGTCTCTATCGCAAGTTTACAGAGTTTCAGACAGAATTTAATCGCGTACCTTTGCTCTAACGAATGCTGCACTTTCCTGTCGGCCGAAGAAAATCAGTCCTGTTACTTTCCGGACATACCCTGTATTTGTCTCTACCTGCAATGAGCACAATTTTTCACAAGGTCAACAGTTGGAAACTTCTAGAATTGCATTTAATGTATGTTGTTACAAGATTTCAATGAACTTGTGGAACACTTTTACAGGCCGACCAATGTTTTTTTTGCTGCAATTTTACACCAAAGCTATGTCGATTTATGAGGTGCTCGGGACAAAGATGGTAGTCGCGCACTCAACTTTTTATCGGCATTAAATCCGCTTGTATATTCTTGACAAAGATTTTGACGATTACCTGTTTTAACAAAGCGAAACTCAGAGACATTTGATTTGAGATTTCATTTCCAGATCTCTGGATATATGCTCCTCTGATTAATTTCTGCGAGATAATTTGAAATTTAAAGTTATATGCCACCAATTTCCGAAATATTGAGGGACTTATGGCAGACATCCGCTCAGAAATCAACGCTAAACTTCTTTCCAGTCTTTGTTTTTTTCTTTCCTCCTTTCAAATCCAGGAATCTTCTATTGCAAGACTGATTATGAAACATCTTAACAGACTTCGGCGAACTTGGTGAAATATTCAGAATTTATAACGGACCTTTTTTTATATACGTTTTGCTGTTGCAGAGCAAATAACCAGAAGAATACCCGAATGTGTACATCCGGTATCATCCGCAACAATTGGAGCCGTGCCTATCCACTTTATGGAAAATTTTATGGAAGAATATTGGATTGCGGGTTTGCTAGAATTGAAGCCGAACGACCCACGAACCCGTCACACTTCGGCCGACATTTTATTCAGCGATAAAGCGGACTTTTGCTTGAATGCGTATTTTAGTAAACAAAATTGACCAATTTGGTAGTACAGCCTGGAAACGTCATGGTTTTGAGGGAATATTTGGTTCATGTTTTATCAAAAATTAAGACGGCGATAAAATGAATTTTTTGTGCCTGAATTGGAGGATGATGATATGCATGACAACTTCTCATTTAACGCTGTACTTGGGTTATACCAAGTCGCTTAACTACGTAGATAAACCGGAGACGATAGACGCTTGGGAAGATAATATTCAGTGCGTTCTTACTAACATACGGCAGCAATTGATGCAAAAATGGTCGAAAACTGGACCTATCGGCTAACAAACCTCTATCTTTGTAATCAGCATTAAAATATAGTTTTCTTTTTTCTTCTTAAAAATCACGTATTTAAAAAACACATCCTTTATTAGCCGCCTCAACAAATTTGTGGCAAGCTCAAAGCGCTTTTTCTATTTTTCCTGTATTTTCGATCATTTATGAGGACTACTTAGTTCGAACACAACAGTTCTTTTTTCTATGACTTCACAAAGGACTACAAATACCAGTCCACGTGCGATCTCTGTAGATCAGACACCTAACCTAAGAGTATTTAGATTTCACAATGGACTGACGTTCTAAGCTGTCCAAGTGAAATTCAATTTTGGATCGTCCTTCCAACTTAACCCAACGTAATGATAGTATGACGAAGGTAACAAGAGACTGCTGATGAGTTGTCATATAGACCTTGGCTCCTTCAGTTATTTTGATGGCATTTTAAGAGTACGATAATCCGAAAATATTGACAGTACAGAAATTTTATTTACTTTTTCAATATAGTTGTAAAGGAATGTCTTCGCACTTGATAGCTGCAAGAATGTGTTTCAAGGCGCCAAAGAAAATCAGATATCAGTCAAACTGTGTTTTAAGGTGAGAAAGTTATGACATTGTAAACTAATAAAGTAACGACTTAGGTTTGTTTAGACTGCAATTAGTTAATACCTAATTGACCTTTCTATCCACTTGACATTAATGGAAGTGACGCTTTGACTGTAGGCTGTGTAAGGGTTAAACTCCTAGTCAACCATAATACCTTTCGACTGTCATGACTATGTTATTCTAAGCTATGTTCAGATTTATACTTTCTTCACAGAGAAGTTGTGTACTCCAACATCTTCTCCTCTACACCCTCCAAAACTTTTTCTCACCCACTGCACTGTCTTTCTCTTCTCTTATTTTGTTTTTTATTTACTAGCAATTTTAGCGCCAATTTGTTGGCACTGCTTACTTTCTGCTTGTTTTTTCACTAATTTTCAGTTTTTTCTTAAAATTTTGCGCTATCTCTTGCTATGTAATGCCCGTACTCGTACACCAAGTTACTTTTCCCATTGTTTTGTGTGTAATTGGTTTAAATTAATTTTCGAACTCAACTGGTAATTGTTATCGAACTCAAGTATCTGCATTGTGTCGATTGCTATGCAATTTCAGCGTGTTGCCATGAACTGTAACTCTCAAGGCAGGACTCAGGTCTTCATTCCGGCAAAATATCACGGTTTGTATGATTGTATGTATTGGTATATACATATATATATGTATATGGGTATGTGTTAAGGATGATAATTTGGAGGAAAACTGTGAAAATTGTGCAATAATGAAAGTAGATAAAGATTAGAAATCAATTGCTCTGGAGCACCAATGGCAAGGAGGGGAGGTGGAAAAGTGTTGCATGCTGCGTGAAAATAAATTCGGAAAAATATATATATGTATATTAAGAGGAAAATGGCTTTAGTTGAGTTTATTTTTTATTTTTATTTTTCTTTTTCGAACACTAAGATTGACCTCGCGACGCGTGTCGGGCTAATGCACTTCCGACTAATGCCGAATTTATTACTTTTGCACGAAAATAATTTAATATATTTATTATGTACCCTTACATCATTCTACACTTCATTTTTAACTGTATCTTATAAAAAAATATATGTATATCCAAGAACTGCAACAAATTTTCCGCGCTCTGCCAACACGCGCTTCCCAACAATTATTTATTTTCCAAATTTTTTGCATTTCAATTAAAAATATTGTAAAAATTTCAACTCACTACATTTATCATTCCTAATAACGTTTATCTATTCACGCTGATCTTGTACGCTTTCTCCGCCCCGCAGCACCTTGCCCGCATTTTTTTGGAAACACGCACGTTTCTGCCACATCACCTCATTGTCCCAGCGCGCCCATTGCATTCAAAGAACAACTATATTACGGCCGCGCACACGGCTGCCGACTCCCTGACATGGTTACCACAGTTTCAGTGGTGAAAAGTGCGTGCAACATGCGCATTTTAATAGTTTTGCCAAGCGCAAAGGCGTCGCCCTAAGAGATGGCCATAAAGACTCGTTCTGGTGCGAATACCTGCGGCAAAGTGCAAAGCTGTTGGTGTGTATGTTCGTAGGGCTGCAGTGTACTGTGGGAAAAAGGGGTGGCTTCTGTGCTGGTGAAATATGATTGAATATGACAAGCTGACGTGGTACAATAAAAAAATACTTAATGTATAAATTGTGACCCTGTAGGAAATTTAAATAATCATAAACTAATGTTATTCGAGCGAAAGAACAGCTATCTATGATAAGTGGACAGGCTCCGTCATATTTTTTCCCTATTTCTTCTTCAATGTTAATTATCATAACTCTTTATGTAAATTAAATGAACTCAAAGGATGAACTTCAACTGAGTTCTAGAACCCATGTTGCTGTAATACATGTTAATGTTCCAATATTGTCTCTTATAATTTTGCCTCAGATCTTTAAACTTCGGTATAAGACCTTTTCTTGATTATACATATGTATAATCGTAATTACGTCCAGATCTGAAATCTTTCTTAATTTTTGTTTTGCCATAATTCTCCAGTTCTCATATCTGTGGACGTCTATTAGACCGGAACCCAATAGCCTTATGAATCACAAAATAAATTGTCTTCCAAGAATCAGTAGGGAAAACACACTCCATATTCTACAGTGCCTCTCCGATAAAGGCGAAAGGTGAAAACACAAGGCATGTCGGCTGGAAAAATCATTTGTCCTAAAACTGCAACAGTCGATCACGCTTAATAATGCTTTTGTTGATACCGTCCCGGTAGTTAGATATAGTTAAAAGGTGCACCAGGTCCTGGAAAGTCAATATCGTAAATAATGGAAATCACCAAGTCTGACCTCATTTTGCCAGAAACTACGCTTTACACTAAAATCAATTCGGACTACTCTGGAAATAAAAATAAATTCGCTGTATGGGCGTCTCAAAAAGGTGACCGAAAACGGACGTGATCGGAACGGGATGAGTTGGTGCAAACGGTGGCCAAGTCAGGATTGCCTGTCAGGAACTTTTTCTATGTCTTCACCTGGATTCTCAAGAATGACATCTACTATGAGCTGCTCTTCCATAGTCAAATCAAGTTTTATTCAAACCTATTCTGTGCTATGATATGCCAACAATTGAACCGTCTGAAATAAGCAATCGTCCAGAATCGCCATCTTTGGACATTGATACAGGACAGTCTCAGGCCACACATATCGATAGTGATCAAATTAGGCTCCTGGACCAATTTCAATACCGACACCCATTTAGACGACTGTGCAAGCTGATCCTTTGTGATTTCAAAACGTCCAGATATGGATCAACAAACTTTTATCGACGAACCGTTTTGAGCTCATCAAAAATGTTTAAGGCTGCTAATAGAAATCCCAGCAACTATGCCAGATGTTTAAACCTAAGTCCAGCTCCAGCTCCAGTTCCAGTTTCTACTTATCTTCTTCCATACAGCTTTAGCAACTTGTATTCGACAAGGTAAGTAACTTCACCGTATAGGATCCTATTTAACGGACAGAACACCTAGTTTGGCAGTGGGATAAATCTTGCTATAATCCAGCAGTTTAGAAGGCCTCTAACATTCTACTTTGATCCAGAAGAATTTAATAACTTTTTCTATGTCTTTACCTGGGCCAAGCCCACGGAAGATTTAAACATCAAAGGCTAGAGCCCAAGAAGACAGCAGAGTACAGATTCGTTGCCAATCTGATGAAATTGAGGTTGCCTCTTCTATCAAGCTCATCGGTTTTGCGGTTTCCAGCAATTCCGCTGTGACCGTTGGGTGCAGACCCAAACAAGTCGAACTACAATGTAGCTTGATGTTGCTGATAATGAGGTCATACACGCCTTCATAAGACTTGAGAACACTGCAAGCAAGTGACTTGCAGAAACTCCAGGAGCTTGGTCGAGAAGATCTTATGCGTCCGTCTTATTATTTCACCAAGCCAAGTAGCTACTAGCTGGTTTTGTCTATGGCGAATGATTTTACTGGTGAAAAACTCCAAATTTTTACTAATAGGTTTTACCAAGTTATCGAACAAAATTGCGCTTTCTGACTTAATCGATAGACGAGAAAGTTTCAAAAATGTATCCAAATCTCAACCTGACGAAAAGTTAATCAAAATTTCCTACAAAGCATGATCTACACGCCATAAATGGATGGAGTGGAGTGGTTATACCAGTAGCTAATTTCTAAAACTTGTTTGTGGGTTTTACAAAACCTGTTCCATGCCAACAACAAGTAAACGACAGAGAACGGAAAATCATAGCGTTTGTCAATTAGCACAAAGCAAACAAAAGAAAAATCTTTAAAATGCATTTTGACATGCGGAAAATCCGTTTCTTCTGGTTCATTTACAGCGCCGCGATAGAGCTTCTTTACTTTGCATTACAAGCGTAAAAAAGCCGCACATTTTTTTGCGCACATCCCACTTTCCTTGGCCGCGCGTCGAGTCGCGTGTTGAGCGCGTGCTTTGGCGTGCGGCTTGGCTTCCTTTGCACTCACACATACACCTATGCATATATGATTATTTGAGCCATTGGCCGCCTGATGAGCTCGATTACTCCCTCATGACTGCGACGTGGGTGAGATGGCGCGCCGGTTGCTGTTGGTGCCACTGCCGGTGTTCGATCGCATCGCTCTACGCTTAATATGCTAGGCAAATATTATCTTACAATCTGATGAATTATTAAATTAAATATTTGCTTGGATGCATGTCAAGCGTGTAATAACTTGTAATTTAATTAAGTTTTGCATATTTTGTGGGGTTGACATGCCAAACGTGCGCGGTGGGCGTGCACTTGTCGAAGGTAAATAATGAGACCGTCGTACGGGCAAATAAAAAATTTCGTGTTTCATTTCAAACTTTTTAATGCCGTTCCCATAGTTTACAGTTGCTAAGGCGGTTTATAATTAAAAATTATTATAAAAAGTTTTATTGTAAGAAACTGTTTCTCTTTTAACTTTTGTGACTTTCTTAGGCGATTTGCTTAATGCTACACATGGTTGAGGGCCATGTAAAGTTCTAGTAAAGATACACTCATTACTTTTGCTTTGAATTGAAGATTTTACATAATTAGCACGGTTGGCATGATCCAATTATGCTCACGAATTCATAGTTTTGTTCGATAAATTGTTGCAATTTCGAAGGTATTCTCATAATGCCACTCGCATAAAAACCATGGCCCCTATTGGCAACTTAGGCATTCGTTTTCCACAAGCTTCTCTCAAGGCTAATTTTTTTCCGTTTTTCACAGACAAGAACATACATACAATAATGATTTGGTGCCAGGTCCGAAATAATGTGTTTTTCAATAGGGAGCTACGAAAGAGGACCAATAGAGACAGAACACGAAGCCATATTTTCTCCCGCTCTTTTTTGACTTTTCTCTTCAGTAATGTTTGCCATTTTATCATAAAAAGATATACGATCGAACAACGTGTCAAAATTTTTTAAATTTACTACCGAAATTCGGAGTCAGTGGCCTAAATTTTAAGAGAGCTACGTCCAATTTACGGTCGTCATAATCGTCCTGTCAGATCAACAATTGAGCGTCTAGTGGAAAAATTTTAATCCAAAGGTACAGTACAAACTGTTCCCATGCCAGTGAGCCAAACAAGATCCCGTAGTGTGCCGCTGGCACATTAATTGAGGAAGACCCACAGAACATATGTAAGTCTCTCACACTTCGTCCTCAAGCGTTAAAAATTTCGTGAGAAGATCTTGGTCTACATACTTACAACATCCTATTGACTCAAGAACTGAAGCCACTTGACCACCGGAATCGTAGTATCTTCGTGAATTGGGCTGATCATTAACTTGCATAAAAAACTGAAAAATATGGTATTTTTCCTCTTTGCTGGGAAGCGTCGAGAATGGGTAAACAGGAAGGGTGTAGTGTTCCACCAGGACAACGCCAGACAACACACTTCGTTGATGACTCGTCCGAAGCCACCATATAGCCCGGACTTTGGGCCAAGTGATTACCACCTGTTCCTGTCCATGGCGTACGGTGAGAGGATTTCCGCCGACCGAAACCTGTAATATAAGCATTGGTGTGATTACAACTGCTTATTTTCCGGTACGTGGAAGGTATTTCGATTTCTTATCCTAACTTAACCACTTTAAACATTTAGACCTTTAAGAATTCAAGTGAAAAGGAAAACAAAGGAAGGATTTTGATATCACTGAGGGCCTCTCAAGTGCAAACTGGATTGGGCAATTAGTTTTACTTGCACATTACGAGTATGCTGAAAACAGCGTCTAACTCTTAGAGATAGGGTTGTTCCTCTCATGTTAAATGCTTTCAGGATAGTTTCCCAGTTTGTAATGACCTCCCTTCAGTGTTTAAGGTTCTGCAATACTGCAACTTACTATGATTTTGTCCAGTTTTTTTGGCTCTTAACTTGTTTGATTTTTCTTGTGACTGGGAACCCAAATTATGGAGAAGGCAAGTTGACGCGCCAGTGAGCTTAAAGCCTTGTTGTAATTATGATTTCTGAAGACAGCACTTTCAACATTTAAACTTCATCTACATATTATACATTCTGTATCGATTATCCTTCCTTTGTCGTATCGGTAATCAGCTTTTTAATAACCGCACTTTTTTTTGCACCCCTTTGTCTATCTTCATTAACTTAGGTCCTGTGACCGCAGCAGAAAGAATACGAAATACGGTCCGCTAGACGTGCATACGTTTGTACTATCACTATTGATTGATGTTCGGATGTTCGAAGAGGCGACAAAAGGAAAACCATCAGTGAAAACCACAAAGAAAGGAAGTAAAAGCAGTGTGAGACCAGTGCAAGGACCTCGGGCGGCGCCTTTGGCAGCGTGGATTAAATGATTTTTAATGAAAAGCAACGACAGACGGCTGGCAGGCCGGTCGAGCCAAACAAGAGGCGCAACAAAATGGCAAAAGGCATATGGAAGGAACAAAAAAACAAAAAATAACAAAAAACGTAACTGGAATTGGCGACGAACCCTACACAGAATAGGAAGCCGCTGTGGCCACTGCGACGGTTGCAGCATCAGCTGTTGTGTCTGCTGCCGCCCTTACCGAAGCGTGTGTTTTGAGGGAAAATTGCATGATTGAAAATTGCACTTGAGGCGCGGCAACTGCTGCAACAATAACAACAAACCAAATATAGCTCTTAAAATGACAACAGCTGTGGCGGAGAGCTGCCGCTGCTGCTGCTGCCGCCTTTGTATCTGGCAATTCAACGTGTTTGAGCAGCAACATCAACGATAGTGAACTGATCGCCGGCGAAAGGATGCAACTGTAAGCTTACGAGTGTATGTGTTGTTGTTGTAATATGTATATTGGCAAGTATGCATGCTTTTATGTCCTTTAAATGTTGTCCTCATGCTATGGCAACATTTTTCCACCAACAACCAGCGTGCTCAGCGACCGCATTGTTGTCCCTCGTTCAGTGCCTTTCGTTATGATAAGGATGTGGCGGGATATGCAAGGATAAAGTAAGTGCTGGCGCGGCTTTGCGAAAAAAGGCGGAATGGCTGGGAATGTGGCAGTCAACGTCAATATTTTTGTAACTGTGTGTTTTCGCCCTCACATATGCATATATCCTTGATAACTGTGTATAAGCATATGTATGTAGTAAGTAGTTGAGTTGGTTAAGAATCTGATATAACGAAAGGTGACAACAGTCACTTGAGGGCGTGTCTGCTGAGTTGCTATCGAGAGGATAAGGAAATGTTGAACAGTTACTGTTGTTGGTGTTGGTATACTATGTAAAAGTGAAAGAGTGCAAAAAAGAAAATGGCAACCCTTCAAGTTGCTGCAGGAGTTAATTGCACTGGAATGTCTCACAGCTACACTTTTGTATGTTTTTAATTATTCGAGTAAGCACTTTTTTACTTTTTACGGAAAAAATGGCAAGCATAATATTCTCTTTCTGGTGTGAAGAATAATTGAGCAGAATAAATTAAATTACTTTAAAAATATATATATCTTGGCAATCAACTAGCTTGGAATCTATACTATAACTCAGTTATTAGCGCTCTCTTCATTAAGATTTCAGGATCTGAAGTGGTAGGGAAAAGTCTTACCAATATCAGATGAATATATTCTCTAAGAACAGTTATGTTCCAACTAAAAATCTGAAACGACTTAAACATGCTGCTTACAGAAGAGAAAGTCATGGAGAAGTCCTTTATGATCCTATAGTGATAAAGCAAGGAAAGGCTAAGTGCGGTTATAACCGAATACTTTACACTCTTGCAAGTTGCAAAGATTAAAGCCAGGGAAATACATACCTTCAGGTACACAAGGATTGTTATTTATATGGGTTCTAGAACAAGTTTTCACCCGATTTTATTCATTCTAAATCTATCAAAGATGCAACGTTATTAGAAAAATACGTTCTCTCAATATTATTAAGCTAACTCACATATCGGCTGATATATGCGGCATCCCGGGAGTTCGAAAATCTTTATTATCGAAGTTCTCTACTTTTTTTTTTAAACTAAAACACAGAAACTTCAAATTCAATTGGGAATGTTTATTACCATTTGAAAAACATTATTTGACTTTTTTTTTATTTCATCTCTTTTAGAGGTTAGCCGCGGCTACGTCTTAGATGGTCCATTCGTTGAATCCAATTTTCGATTACTCGTTGGAGCATTTTAACTGATAAAATGTCGCCGAGATCACGAGTTTCAATTTCAGGCATCAAACAGTCGTTTAATATGGCGCGATAACGTTCTCACCAACATTTTTTGTGAAAAATGGATCGATGATTCCACCGGGAAGGTCCACCGGTTTCAGTTCATGCACAAGCTGTATTTTGTACGCTTTTGATTTAAGATCTCGAAGTAAAAAGTGCCGACTAGTTCCATAAGTCAGTCCGAGATGCCTCGAACATTTCTCACCGCGTGCTAGACGTGGTCCTCTCGGTCGAATATTATCCAATAATGTATTCTGGCTCTCGAAATAACTGATAGTATCTTTAGTAGGCCGCTTATGTAGATTATAAATTGAGCAAAGCGAGCGAAACACATTCTATATAGAATGTGAATTTTCGTAATAATGTAGAAATATTTGTAAACGTTGTTCAGGCTTAAGTCTTTCCATTATGAAATAAACTTATCGGTAATGTTAAATGAGCTTGATAAAACTTCGGCGACGGTGTTTTACTTAATGGCATAAACTAACTGGATCTGCCATATAAAGTATGATATGATCCTCACCTTAGGCATTGACGGAACGTTGCTACGGGTCACTACAGCCAGTGTCTCGTCTTTACATAGCTTCGGAAGCGCTCAGAGAGCTTCCCTCACCCATATCAACGATGTATCAACGAAGCATTTTAAGGATTTGAGTCCGCATAACCATCCCGCCCCATCAAATAACGTGCATATGTATGTGCACTTGGCTCAGCGTCCATCTTTGTGACGGAGGCTTCCAATAGCTTGATTTTCAATATTTTCTCCCGCTCCTGTGACTGCTGTCGTGCACGTTGTCGGCTTGTCGTCCTCCTTCAGTCAGACGCTGCCTCTTTTCAGCCATATGCTCTTCAACGCGATTCGCAAATGTTTGATCCGATGCCTTATGACAGTTGGAAATAGTGAAATGTACCCAGCCGTTTTTCACCTCCTCTACTCTTTCAGGTTGGATACGCCCTCAAATCAATTATACATATATCCCGACCGCCATCTTGAACCGCGCTATTGCTTTCAACACTCCTCTTTTGAAACTCACGGTCACTTGCTCAGTGGAGCGAAGTTGATCACCTTAATTTTTTACGTTTACGGTCACAATGCTTCTGGATCCCAGTTTTCTTAGACTATGGCTTTTGTACACTTAGAGCTGATTTGGTGATAGTACTACAACCACCTCAACTTGAGCCCTCGGAGTGGAGCTATGGCCGCTGGCGACTACAATGACGCTGAAAAATCGCTGGGCAGGACCGTTGTAGCAGCTTTCTTGTCCTCTGACACTTGAGCTGATATCGCTTACGGGGGTATTCTACTCTAGAAGCATGAATTTCAGGTAATTTTTAAAGTGTCGTAAAAAAAAGGCAATTAATATTATACTGTCCATTTCTTATGGTGTTTTTTATTGATATCTTAAGAATACAGAAAAAAAAATTACCAAAAATATTAAAAATTAAAATAATTAGAGGGGGCGGGGGGAGAGACAGGTATAAAAAATGGCGCATCCTAGGGACATTGATCCTGACTCTTCTGGTGGTCTAAAACAAAAAAATCAAAAGAAATTCGTAATCAGTAAGGATGCTGTTATAGTCCCTATTTCAGGGAACACGAAAACAATTTTTTTGAAATTCCTGTATTTTTTTTAAATATTAAAAACAAAAATTTTGAAACGATGCTAGTAGGAACGATAAAGGATTATATAAAGAAGGTTCACACAAAATTTCAAGTAAATCGGTTATATAGAAATTGAGATAATGCCGGTACCGTATGGAAAAAAGTAGTTTCGATAAAAACGCGTTTAAAAAATTCGATACGGCCGAACCGGGCTAGGTACTGCGTCACTAAAGTAACTGTAGCTCTTAAAATAATATTAATTTTTAAAAATCCTTTAGAGGATATGTTCTTAAGGGTCTAAACTTTAAATATATAAAAAAATCGAATTTTTCAAAATTCTAGAGTAGAATACCCCCTTAAGAATCAGCTTTTTTCTTAGACTTCTATATTGTGTTTTGAATTCGGGTATCTCTAAGCCTAGCGTTTAATACATACCGCCAGGTACCACATTGGCAATGGCTGTTGTATTCACCCATTCACCTCCTTCTGAGATTGCATATACATATATAGTATACCAGAGCACCTTAGTAGGATGCATTTGAAAATACACCAGAGTACGATCACGACTCTGCCCGCCAGAGAAGTTATACAACATTTTTATATACAAATATATACATATATTAAAGTATAAACTATATTTTTTTAATTTTTAGAGAACAAACATTTATTATCAAAAACATATAGGGTAGGTTAATCTGATAGACCTGTAAGCAAAAGGTGATCATCAGAATAAAAAAGTAGGTGCTAAAGCATAAGATCTCCTTTTACCATGGAATAGAAGCTCAGTTCAATGAAAATTTTTTTCGAGTGCCAAAGTTAATGCTTGATAAAAGCTATGAAATCGCTACTCAACAGTAACTGATTGGTCAGAGAGTCCCTTTTTCTAATCTCCCGGTAGTGATTGGAACTTATAAAAGAATGCATCAAAATCACTTATCACTTGAACCAGTGAATATTTATACTAGTTTTAAAATAGTTTAACACTACGGCCAATGTCACGGTGAAGTAAAATTTAAATTTTAGTGCAGCGATAAGTTTGACGTCCGTAAGCGTAATAAAATTTAAAGGAAATGCAATACATCACGCACATCTGCCCGTGCGTGTGTATTAGTGAATATTTTCAACTGTACATAGCCGCAATCACAATGTGTTTGTTCATATGATATGTCGCACTTATGTCCTTGCAGCAATTAGAACACTCGGGCGCACAATGAACATTCTGCATATTGTTGTATATGCATACACGCACACTATAGTCAGCTTCTAAAGTTCACGTGCATGCAGGCATACGAGTACGCTGTATGATTGTATGTACATAAACTGCAAGCCTGGATGTATATACATATGTATGTACATATGTAAGTGCTCATATTTATGTGACTATAGCACATAAATGCATCGCTTATCAGTTCAGCCGAGCACATCATCAGCGGAAAATTTACGCGTGAAATATGTAGAGTGTCATACATGACGCATACATGGATATTCCTGCAAAACCTGTGGTCGGAGTTTAACAAACTGGCAAAAACCTAGTTCTAGACTAGGAACAATGTAAGGTTTACTAATTGGAGGAAGCTCATACTTATGTTCTGACTTTTTTTTAATACAAGTATGTTAGGTAAGGTTAATCTGGTAGGCCAAAAAGTCACGCATAGACCAGTTTTGGCCCTTTGTGATACCAGATGGAGTTCAGTTGTTACCTTTGTAGAGACTCTGCCTCCTCACTATCGATACCACTGTAATCTTGCCAATGCGAGAAAAGTGCAGAAGAGATGCTCCACTGTTTCTCTGGTGCCCTGCTCTAGTCATTTCCTGCAGTCCTCACGTTCTGTCAGCCCCATCCTGAAGGCGTTTGTCGCCACCAGATAGTGACCAGTTAGTATACCCACCATTTTGTATTATTGTTTGTCGCCACCAAATAGCGACCAGTTAGTATACTAACCATTTTGTGTTATTGTTATGATATCTAGAACTCCTATATCATCGATAAGACCTTCTTAATGCGATAAAGCGCTTTGAGTCTACCACAATTTTATTGTAACAACTAATATCAATTTGGGCTATATTTCCTAGTTCGCCGAAGATATGTCTACGGGGATGTTTCAACCAATATCTCACTAAAGCTGAACAATAAAATAAAATGCCTGGTTGTCAGTATGTATCTCATTGGATCTTCTATATTTTACTCTGAACTAGAATGATCTCGCAGTCGCATAGGAGCTGGTCCATAAGTTCAGTGCTAGAACACAGGAGGGCAACGGCGATCCAGCTCTTTCCCGTTCCGATGTAGATGCAACAGGGGTACCACCTCAGATTCTGCTATGGCCAGGCACCCAAACGAGTATGATAATAAAATAGCTTAATAATATTGATACTGAGGAGACCGAAAACCTCGTTGTCTCGCGCTTTGTGATTTCCTTAAAATTAAACGAAGACCTCCTATGTTTACATAACATGCACAAATCTCCACACACTTAGTTACTGATTGGTTAATATTTGGACCCTCATAAAACCAGTACCACGCAAGGTTATAAGCTAAACACAAGTATCATTCGTCTCAGACTAAGATATAATAAAATGGTTCAATCGATGGCACCAACAAACATCGCAATGAACACGATCTCATAAAATGCTCTGGATATCACCCTCCATATCTGACCAATACAATTTACAAGTGGAGTATAAAGCTGTGTTTATAGCTAGGCGGCTTAATATTTTACGACTTTTTACTGTATTCGGTTTTGTTACTGAACTTGAGCTGGATGGGTTGGGGTTTCTTTCTGTTCTATCCAGTAAGTCCATTAACTTTCTATAGGATAGGCAAGCGCCATTAGGGCTAGCAAAGTGGCAAGAACTAGACTATCAATGGGAAGCTCGAAAAAAATCCTCTGGACGTATAGGAATAATAAGAAATCAAACGAGAGACGAATTGGGCAGCTCTGGGATCGCCAGGAATGCAATTAGTGTAAGCATTCTCATCATCTAAAGGTTGCTTGAAACAATGGACCATAGAAGAAGACTTCAAATCTCGAAATACCAGCAACACAGGGCATACCACAAAAGTTCATTTTTGGGTAATGATAGCGAATATACCAAAAATAGTACACTTGAAGATAAGAGCGATCTTCGAGCGTAGCTCAATAAGCAGGAGGATTAAAGAGACCACATATCCTCAAGTTGTGTTTGGAAGAGAAGGTTTCGATGTCACACCAGAAGAGGATGAATGGCTGAAATTCGCCAATGGAGTGTACTTCGGAATCTATTTCGCGGAGCTGGATCTTAGGTGACCTTCAATCTTCCATTCTACTGCAGAATCCACCAGGCGAAAGTCTTTGTGATCAGAAAATCGGCTGAGATAGCTAACAATGCAGGTAACAAGATAAAGAGAATAATTACTATATATTCGTCAATAGCCAAGCGGTAACCAGTACAGGAAATACATACGTAAGTCGTTAAAAATAAAACATACATGAAATTTCCCTATAGACAGACGTATCAGGGTAAAATGGAATGACCTAAAGACATACAGAATTACCAGTCATGCGCAAGAGCGCAGAAGAAAGAACGCAGGCTTTTTACTGATACGATCTTGAAAAGACTGCAGGCTGGTTTTTGACCAGATGGCAAGTCACAACTTACTACCATCAGATGCGAGCCGAATGGTCATTATTAACGATAACAAATGCAAAAAGTGCAGTGAAGAAGACATGAGAGAGACGTACGAATACCTTCTCAGTTTCTGTCCGGCCTTATCTAGAGCTCCGAGATTTGCAGTTCAATGGATTAGATAAAGTATCAAAATTACATATCAAATCACTCTAAATTAAACGAAACTTCAGCTAATATTACTAAGGACCATTAAATCTATGCATAGTGTAACCGCCGGCCAGTATAACCTAACTTAACCTAGGGGTCATTCCGGAGCACCAACCTTTAAGATCCCACCATAAGAATTGTGGTACATTGGAGTCGGAAAAATGTAGGTCACGCACGAAAGATGATGAGACATTGGAACACTACCTTTGCAACTGCAGCTTCTTCAGACAGTGGAAACGGATATCTTCACGGCCACCGTGACCAGGATGTTGTTGTTGTTGTAATCTCATTAGGATTGTAAGGAATAGATGAGTTGTCAACGTACTTTTTTGACTGCGTCGGAACGTAGGAAGGGAGGTGCCAGCTGAACATATTTTTGACATGTCAGGGTCGACTCTGGATAAGTTGGAGTTTAACCTGCTACAGTATCCAGAACGAAGCTGCACAAGAGTCACTCTCTATTTCCTCTCTCTCCAAGTGTGCCATTCACTGAGAGCAAGTCGGAGAAGGTATTAATCACTCCACTTTGAATGGCGGTCAGTGAGATATTCCCACAACAGCCGGTTTTACATTACCGGAATTGACTCGGATTTCATCCGCTCAAGGACTACACTTTCGGAGATCTAACCTCGTTTGGATCGGTAAGCTTTAGACCGTGACCAGGAGAGCAGCTAACTATGAGCGCCAGTGGGCTTCCGCGCTTATATCTCTAGTCTGCTTCTAAAAACAAAAACAGTTCGATCTACCACTGGGTCTAAAAACAAATGCATGCATATGCATTGTTGCTGACACATATCCTTGCAATAATAAAATTGTGTCAACCGAAACAACAAAAAACTCCTCGAGCGCTATAAGCAATAAATACTCAGCCGACATGAGTGAAAACTATTAAAGCGGTTTCATGGCGCTGCGTCGCGAACTCCACACGAACAAGTACGAGTATTTGCATGCGAATACATACATACATACATGTACGCATATAGTAAATATGAAAACAGCAACGTATGTATGCGACCAACTAAAAGGGAGGCGGTGGAAAACCGTAAACGTTTAATCGCTAATCATCGTCTTTATAGTTCTCGTCTCCGCATCCTGTTAGCCGGCGAACAACACTTAAAGTCTGCCGCTGCTACTCCTGCTTGGTGGTATTTAGGCGCTGTGGAGTTGTTATAGCAGTTGTTGGTTTTTTGTTGCTGTTGTTGTTGTGTAGTTGTGATGTAGTATGTTGGTATTTTTGGCGTCATGCCGCCGCACATTAAAAATTCATAATCTCAAGTGGCACAAAGCAATTTTCAGCGACAACAAAAACAACACAAACATTACACAACAAAAACAATAGAAATAGTTGTTGGCGTATTTTAACAGGAGCCAGCTATACCAACCGGCAGTCAAAGGCGCGGACGTCAACGGCACAGCGCGTAAATTATGCGCTTTAAGCGACTGTTTTGCAATGACAACAACAACAATGAATACATAAAGCAAATAGCAACAACAGTATTTATAGTCAAGGCGCTGTAGCAGCAGGAATTCATGTGTATATGAAGGTAAGTATGTGCAGGAACTAGTGGCGGCTGCCTTTTGGCTTCTTCTTGTGATCTTCCTGTTCCTTTAGCATTTGCCTTCCTTGGTTTTTCGCTGCCTTTTTAGTGATATTCACTTTGTTGTTGCTCTTAATATGCAAAAAGAACTACTGTAACATTACCCTTAGCTATTTCTTGCAAGTAGCTACACATTATTTTGTGGCCTTGCCGCGCGTGGAGATAGTAAATGTGTAGCTGCCACAATTACCACAAGGTTATACTGTTATAATAAGCGGTTCCTGCGGCATAATCTATCACATTTGCTTGGCTGGCGTACAAACGTGAGCACACACATGCCCTTGCATATATTTTTTATACCCAGAGCAGGGTATACAAAGTTTGCTACGAATTTTGCCAAAAACAAAATTAAAAAGCAGCGATCTTATAAAGTATATATATGGATGTATACATACAAATATGAATTATATGTCTGCATAAGAGTACATACGCACTACTCCCTCAATTTTTGAGATTCCGATCTGAAAATACCGATATCGGACCACTATAACTTATAGCTCGAAATGGATGATATAGACTTAGGCAATGTATGGTTCCAACATGACGGCGTCACAAGCCATTCAGTAAATATCACAATCGACTTATTGAAAACCGAGTTTGGTGAAAGTGGTATCTCACGAAATGACCCAGCTGCTTAAGTTGATACTCATCAGTACTGCGTTGCGATTTTTACAATGGAAAAAATGTCGAACAAAGAATTTGTCTTAAAATTTATATTTCATTCAAAGACTGTCGAAAGATCGTTGAAAACATGTCTCGTTTTGACTGTCCTTCCACCTTTTCAACTGCTGAAAATACTAAATAAGCGAAAGATATAGTGCTTGAAAACCGTCCGGCAAGTGTAAGAAAGATGGCAAGAGAGCTAGACATCTTTCGCGAGTTGTGTTCGAATGAATTGTGTGGATATTTTTGATATGAAACCTGTTTTGAGTTGATTGAAGAAATAAAACAAAATTCGCTTAAGGAAATGAAGGACATCCCAAAGGGTACTAATGAAAAGTGTTTCGAGGACTGGAAAAATCGTTGGCATCAGTGTATTACAACAGACGGGTGATTTTTTTGATAGCGACAAAATCAATATTGATGAATAATTAAATAATTTTCGTTTTATTAACAATTTACTGGCACTTTTTATAGATATTTTTTATCTTACCTTGGCGTCGTGGCGATTCGGCTTTGCGATTGAATTTGCTGGTTGGCCAGGTTTCACATATGTTTGATGTTTTGCCCTTAGGGTTCTTCTAATGGTTCCATCTTCCATCCGAACAAATTGGTCAAATAGAACCTTATGAGATATTTTTTTCTTAAGTAAGTAACCACATTATGAGGTGAAGGTTTTTTATATCAACTACAACGAATAAAAAGTTTTCCAAGTTTTCCGGATACAAACCGCTATGTGGCTACATTTAAAGATTTATATATAGATATAATTGCTATAAAAATACAAGTATCTTAATTCATTAGTATTGATTTAGAAGCTACTTTTTCATATATTATGTGGTTAGAGCACTGAGTACTTCCGTTGCGAATCTGGACTCTACAAGTTCCTTCTAAATATGTACGATTATTATTGCTCTCTATTCCATGTCTTTTAGTATTGGAGGAATATAACCACTAGGTCTAGAAGTTGGATTTACATATTAGTTAATTAAAGATAAGTGCGTTGAACACTGACACTTTCCTTTCGTTGATTTAATGGAACTATTTCCTTTGGTATTTCATGTACCTACCAAAACAAAGCCAACTCAAGAGTACAATATATTTTATATCCATTTTTACTCCTCTAGATAGTTTATACTATATAAAAAAGGTCTCAAATAATTGTGTTAGCTCTTGGAAGGCCAGTGATCCTTAAAGGAAGACAATTTAATGATTTTTCTGAGTTTATGCAGGTGTTTGAGAGACATAAAATTCCTTGAATACTCAGCTGAAACCAACAGAAGACCAACCAACAGCTGTCTTAAACATCAGATAAATGTCTATAACAAAAGACTATACGAGAAAACGATAAACTCACCAGCTATGCCGAATGTGGCGCAATCAAGCTAAAGCTAAAGCCTGGAGTACGCATTAATTTATGTCACTCTGAAAATGTTAATTTTTCTCTCTGATTTGAGGGATAAATCTGTGCGTAGAAACTAAGTATACGTTACCATATCTTTCCCTCTCTTGCTTCGAGGAATCATCACGAGCATCATCAATTCCTGTGACTGGAGTATAAAAAGCATCTCCAACTGCTCTTGTCGTTTGCTAGCGTTTTTAGTTCGTTTCGCGATTATCCGCATTCATTGATTTTGTAGGAATCTCTTCAACATGGTCTTAAGGCGGCCTTACTTAGGGGTTTCCATCCAGAGCTTGTTGGCATAATTCTGTAGCATCTTTTCGCAGTGCGTGATCTATTCATCTCCACTTTCGCAATTTTAAATATACGTAGTTGACCATGAAGTCCATATTTTTTATGCACGTCATCATTGCTGATGACGCTAATAGCCTTGACAGACGGCAGCGTTAATCGTCGAACGATTAACTGCGCACTTACGAATACGGGGGTAATCAGATCCAAATTGTAGGTGACAGACGGCAAAGCTATGCGAGTTTGAAACTCCCATGGGGGCCAAACAGCCCATTGTAGCAGCACTTTTTGCATAATATTTTCAATGAAAATTGTATAGAAGATAAACATTACGGTTGTTAGCAGACCAATTTTTACCAAACCATTTTTTATTACAAAAGCATATCAACACATTATTTTTAAAACTGCATCATAACATAGAAGTTTTATTGATATTATATTGAGAATTTCATAAACAGCTGTCAGGGTTGCTTGTATTTCATTCACAATAGATGAAAATTGGCCACTTTTTTAACAATGGGCTTGCCAATGAAAATCCTTACAAACTCCCTGGTTAAAATTTTGAGAGTTATTTTTGGATTCAGCAATTAGAGTTAGCTGTGGTAACTCCTGAATTAATCCCGAAAAATGCAATTAATCTGGTTTAACGCTGCCGTCTGTCAATGCTATAAGCCATCACACCTTGCCATAGGAATCTTTTATCAAAGCTCTGAATCTTTCCAGTAATGTGTTGCACATCCGTAAAGCAGCATAGAGACCAAGTACTTTTTCTGAATTTATAAAAAGTGACGCTTGAACAAGATATACTTTTTCTATAAAATATTATGTCAGAGTCCAAATGTGTTACAATAAATTATATATACAAATTGTAAGGTCTTCAAGGTTAAAATTGTTTACCATGCGCTTGTCTTTTTACTCTGCCTCAAAACTCGTACTTTGAACCAAACAATCCAAGTGGTATGCAGTTCACTTATTTGGCTCCTGTACGTGTTTATTTTTGGCTTTGAAATGAAATAATGTGGCGCCAACGCGACAAAGACAGCGTGAAATGATACGTTCAAGTGATGTGCCTTCCAGGAATGAGGTGTGTAATTTCGCTACCGAAGGAACAAAGTAAAGTACGCACATTGTACGGATGTGAGCAATTAACGAAACATTTGACAAAATGTGTTTAAATGTACGTACTTACAGACATACATATGTGTATATTTACTTAGGATAGTGTGCACATTGCATACTCCGGCGGGGTCCCTTTTCTCAAGTGCTGTTTCACCGGGTTTATATGCATATGTAACCAAATATAATATAATGAGGAGCATGCAGTATTCGCTACAATTTAGGGAGGATCTGTTGCATGTCCACTGTTTCAAGTAAATATTTAATTCTACATTCCATATATGTATATACATATTTTTTTCTGGCAACATGTTGCGTAGAGAAAATCGCTGTTTTTTGTTTAGCCGAACCTCAGAGAGAAAGAGAGTGAGAGAGCAGAAGTCCAAAGAAGAAACAAATAGAAAATACCGATTTCACTGACTGTGCTAATAACTGATGATGATGAGTTTGTTCAAGGGTTTCTGAATGTTCATCATCAATTCTAGATTTTTCGGATTGTGTCTGAGTCTGTGTTTTCTGCTTACGAGGCATAGCGGCCCAATGCATTCTTGCACCTATCTGAAAGGTCGGCGTGTTTGCGTGCGGGCCGAAGATGGGTGCATGTTATTGCAAAATTATGACATTAGGGGTCTGGATGTTATAGGGATTAGCTGGGCTGATGGACGTTTAGATGTTAACGGTGTGATCTCCACTTGTGCGAATACCGAACAGTTAGGGTCGTTAACCCCATTAGCTTCTTGTGTGAATGGTGTGTACGTTTAATATGATAATCCTGGTAGCCAGTCCAGAGCAGTATGAAAACTCAACTGTTAGTAGTTTCGGCAACGAGGTCTGACCAGAGACTTAATTCTGATACTTCGCTTCAACCTGCTCATGCGGACTATCCTTAATAACTATGCCAATTATGAGAACGATCTCTCAAGTAGTAGTGGGTTGTGATTTTTACAATGGATACAAAAATCGAACAAAGAATTTGTCACAAATTATGTATTTCTAACCAAATTTCGTGAGTTTCGGAATAATTGCAAATGTTGAGAAAGACTTACGGCCTTTGAGTGGAACAAAGCCTTTAAATACGGTCGAAAGATCGTTGAAGACATGCCTCGTTCTCGACGTCCTTCGACCTCTTCATCTAGTGAAAATATTATGAAAGTGAAAGATATTGCTTGAAAATCGTTAGGCAAGTGTTAGGCAGGTGGCAAGAGAGGTCGAGAGAGTCCGTTCGAATGACTTTAATGGATATTTTGGGTATGAAACACGTTCTCACTTGACTCGTCTCAATAAAGCTGAATTTTCTTCAAAAAGCCGAAACCATAAAAAAACATGCCAAAGCCGCTCAAAAATCAAGGTGATGCTCATTATTTTTGCGTCGATATTCGTTTGGTTTGGTGTAACAGGAATTTGTTCCAAAGTGATAGACAGTCAACAAGGAGTTCTATTTGACCGTATTGAGGCGTTTGCGTAAGAACATCCTTCGAAAACGGTTTTATATGATGATAATACACCATCGCATCGAGCCATAATTGTGAGCGAATTTAAAGCCAAAAACGCAATGAATTTCCAAACTGAAATTGCCGCTCCGTGGAACTCGCTTTTGTCAATCGAAGAAAAACAAAATTGATTAGAAGTATCTATCACTGATAAGGGTTGAACAGGTGAGTAATTATCACAAAAACCCCGAAAAGTAAAATTATCACTATGACCCCGTTTTCTTTATTCCAGTTAAGGGGATGTGGGGCCGGGGAAGGTGGGACCAAGTGGACACCCTGGATCTGTAGTATGCCTGTGTGCCTTCGCTTCCAAGTTGTGGTATTTAAATATATATACATATATGTATACAAATATGAAGACCACCCTAAAAAGTGCTAATGAAAATTTTTTCAAGGGCTGGAAAAAGCGTTGACATGGGTGTAGTACATCTGGTGGGGATTAGTTTGAATGCGACAAAATAAATGTTGAAAAATAATTAAATAGTTCGCTTTTTATTTACGTAGGTTGCTATATATATTTCTGGCCTAATAGTGTAAATAGGCATATTTATCAACGAAAATGCTTTTTTTTTTTTTTTGTCGATTGCTGATTTGTTTCGGGCTCATACGCATAGATCCATGATTCGTCACCTGTGACGATCTTATCGATCGTATTTTTTCAGCATTTCTTTACACCAATCCACACGAGCCTTTTTTTGAGCGATTGTCAAATTGTGCGGGATCCAACGAGAACAAACCTTTTTTACGACCAGGTGTTCATGCAATATCGAATGTATGCTGGTGGGAGAAATGCATAGGCATGCCTCTATCTGATGGTATGTTACATGACGGTCTTGCATTATCAGTTCACGTACGGCATCGATGTTTTCTGGCACAACGGTTGTTTTTGGACGACCTTCACGGAATTCGTCTTTGAGCGAGCGTCGGCCACGATTGAATTCGTTGTACCAGTTTTTCACAGTGCTATAGGATGGTGCTTCATAGCCATATAAAGGTTTTAGTTCATCGATGCACTCTTGTCACTCTTATTAATCCACGTCGAAAGTTGTGAAAAATGATAGCACGAAAATGTTCACGAGTTAATTCCATTTTTTGGCCGAGATGAATTTTTTAATTCCCTGTAAATAAAATATTTCACGATTAAATGACAAAACGTTCTGAGTGATGTTATGCTAAAAAATGTCAAACTTTCCAATAAAATATCAGAATGCACCTGGCAACACTTAGTGTTGCCCTAGGCCAGAATATATATAGCAGCCCTCGTACAATTTCCAGGTACTTTTTTGTAACAATGTACATTAACAAGGCCTCAGTTTTTGAGACACTGACCTAGAATTTGACTGACGTTGAGCAACACGAAGAGCTCGGTCAGAATCGGGAAGGACCTCTCCGAGCCGTTCGATACCAAACGAGGTTTCAGACAAGGCGATTCCCTATCGTGTGACTTTTTCAACCTGCTTCTGGAGAAAATAGTTCGAGCTGCAGAACTTAGTAGAGAAGGTACCATCTTTTATAAGAGTGTATAGCTGCTGGCGTATGCTGATGATATTGACATCATCGGCCTTAACACCCGCGCCGTTAGTTCTGCTTTCTCCAGACTAGACAAGGAAGCAAACAAATGGGTCTTGGCACCACGTCACTGTTGACAGCTTATTTTTTGAAGTTGTAGATTTGTTTCGTCTATTTAGGAGACCAGTATTCACGTTTTACCACCAACAATGTCAGCCTCTATATTTTGATAAGCAGGCATTGTTTTGCCAAATCCTAAACGAGCCTACTTCGACTGATTGTCAAATTGTGCGAAATCAACGAGAACAGTCCTCTTTACGACCAGGTGTTCAAATATCAAACTGTATAACGGTGGGAACCATAATGCATATGTCCTGCTATCTGATGCAGAGTATGTTTACTTGATGTCAACAACTGATGAGTCGACATTGCGAGTTGGAGCGTATTTTCGAGAGAAAAGTTCTGCGAAAGATTTATGGTCCTTTGCGCGTTGACCACGACGAATATCGCATTCGATGGAACGATGAGCTGTACGAGATATACGACGACATTGATATAGTTCATGTTGTCCGAATGGACGAAAACACTCCAGCTCTGAAAGTATTCGACGCAGTTCCCGCCGGGGGAAGCAGAGGAAGAACTTCGCTTCGTTAGAAGGACCAAGTGGAGAAATTCCTGGCTTCGCTTGGAATATCCTCTTGGCGCCACGTAGCGAAAAGAGGAAATGACTGACGCTCTGTTGTTAACTCGGCTATAATCGCGTAAGCGGTTTCTACGCCAATTAAGAAGAAGAAGAAGACCTAGAATTTTGCATACATGTTGTCAGAATCATCGACATCGAATTAGCATGTATGTAGCTGACACAACTTATCGATCAAAGTTAAGCCTTTGTATGGATTTTTTTTTTATTTGGCAAGGTATCTTCACCAAATTTCACACAGAGTCCAAGGCAATGCATTGATATCTGAAAATATTGCTTAGATCGTAGAAGTATAGGTTATAGCTGTCATACAAACTGATCCATCAAAATCAAGATAAAGATATTTTTATACACTTTTATGCTATAAGAAATTAAACTGTGAAAAATATTACAACTTCGGTGTAGTCTAGGTTTACATTTATACTATTTTATCTGCCCCTGCTGTTGTCCACATGGACAAAAATGAACTCGCATCATCACTGGCTTTATTGCAATTTCTAGTTTAGTTTAATTCTAATTAAATTTAATGCAATTAATGCTTATAATTATATGTATATGTATGTATATGCTTCATCCGTCTGTAAAGTTTTGTCTCTTACTTCTCCAGTTTTGCTTTGATCTCAGCTGTCCCACTTTTTTGTCTACTTTCTCATCACTAACATAGTTAGCCTAACGCATAAACCATAAATTATAATTATTAGACTAGCGACCTCCTTTGAGGCGTGCAAAGTTTTCTATATGCTTCACAGCGTTTGGTCTCACAGACACTCATATAAACATACATACATACATGTATGTAAGCTCATACATATGCTCCTATACATATGCTCATTCACATATTCATACCTATAGTCTTCCTTTGCATATGCAATTTTCACTTCCTTTCCTTTTCAATTCATTTCATTTTGAATTTCTTTCTCGCCTTTTATGCCATTTTTATTTTATGCCACTCTGTATATGTATATATGTGTATTTACTTTCATCTAATTTTTTTATCTGCATAAAATTTTCCGTTTCTTTTTCTATTTTTTGCATTCAACATTCAATTTATTTAGTTGCCACCTCTAAAGGCGCAAATTGCAATAGCAACAATAACAACACAGAAATCTACTCTCATATTTGTATGGCTGCTCACATACACACATATACACCTTTACATATACTTATGCACTCACTCACACCCATATTCATGGTCGTCGTCGCCGTCATTTTAGTTTGCGATCTCTACGTTGACTACTGCTTCCACAGCGCTTGCGTCAACGTCAACCGCAGCGCCAGCGTTGGCAAAATAAAAGAGACTTTGGTGCCACGGCTGATGATGACTCCGGTCGCCTTTGTGTGATCTTGCACAGATGTTTGCATTTATTTTGTAATTACTGTCACGCAATGTGACCATAAAAGCACTGGCAGTCGCCTAAAGTAAAGTAAAGAAAGGAAACGAATTAAGAACATGAAAAAAGTTATGGAAAGAAATTTCGAAAAAAGAAGTAAGTGGGCGGAACTGAAAGCACTGGCTGCACGGCAGTCAAAAAGGGGCAATGATGAATTGACTAGAAATATATTATGCACATATTTATAGACGTATAAGTAAATGTTGAAGTAAATATATGTTTGTATATATTATGTTAAATTCACAACTTTCCGTGCGATAAATTCATAGTCTGCCTCGAAAGAAAAGGTTGGAACCTATTTATGACAAAGTTGCTTGTCGACCTAAACACTTTGTTTGAAACCTTCGTATGGTCTTGTGATCCCATTCACGAAAGGCTCTAGTGAAATCCGACTTTGGCTTGGAAGATGAAGAGCGACCTAGATAACCAAAAAATAAAAAATGAAAAAATGGACAAACAAGAGAAGAGCTCACACAATCTTTGGAAGGATACATTGGAAAGCACGGAATTCGGGTGCCGTACAAGCTGGAGCCAAGAGTCATTGATAAACACTTTTGCATGTCAGAAATTCTTATTTAACGCGTCAAAAAGAAGGTTTTTGCATCGGCTGCTGGTACTGGCTCCATTGCGATAACAATAAGCTCATAAAAAACATATGCGAAACCCGACCAACTAGTCAAATCAACGACAAAGCCGAATAGCATTGACGCCAAGGTAAGTGATTTGTAACGGGTTTTTCAATAAGAGTGACTCATATGAAATTCTTTATTCCTGTGAAAGTACATGCGATGCCATTATGTATGGAACGCGATTTCTCTTGCATGGCCACCACGGGCATGCTTGCAGAAGTCCAAACGCTGAACACCATTTTCGACGGTTTTCAAGCTGGCTTGACGGCACAGACTATAGACTTGACGTAGCTCTTAAGGAAATAATCAAATCGCATGATCGAGGCGGCCAATTGACTGGGCCTTTCGTGATTGTGTGGCCTGTTGGAACCATATGTTGTCCAAGTCCATATCATCCAATTCGTGCTAAAAATATTTGGTTATCATTGAGCGGTAGCGATTCCCATTCACAGTAACGTGCTGTTATTGATAATCACGGAAGATGTACGGCCCAATGACGCCATAAACAGCACCAATTCGTAATTTTTTCGGCAAGCAATGGTGACTCGTGGAGTGCGTATGGATTGCTGCTGACCAATAACGCATATTTTGCCTATTGACGAAGCCATTTAGCCAAAAATGAGCTGAAGATAATTTTTCGATGAAAATCCGGATCATTTTCAAGTTGTAGCTCAACCCAATTCACCAACATGCGACGATTCTGGTAGTCAAGTGGAATGATGTGTGAGAGTCTTTCTCAATAGATGCGCTTGCGGCAGCAGCATTTTCGACACTCCGGGCCATTCCTTGGTTCACTATATGGGAACATTTTGTACTGTGCCTGTGATTCATATCTTTCCACTAGACGCTCAATTGATGATCTAACAGGATGATTATGACGACCAAAAATTGGACGTAGCGTTCTTAAAGTTGAGGCCATTGACTCCGAATTTCGATAGTAAATTTTAATAATTTCGACTCGTTGTTGGATCGTCGTTTGCTGTCCCTATCGGTCTACGCTTGCAGCGTCCCTTTTGACAAACTTGATACTTAGTGAAATCAGAACTGCATGCTGTACTCTGACTTTCTTAAATCGCGTAAAACCATTGATGGACAACACGAATACGACTCAATTCAAGGGACCGAAAAATAGTCAGGCGGTGCTAGATCGCACGATTTTGGAAGCCACGCCATTGATCGATAACGCGAGATAATGCGTTCACCAAAAGTTTCCTTCAATAAATTAATTGTTTCGCTGGCTTTATGGCATATGGCGCCGTCTTGTTGAAATCAAAGGTCGCATACATCAAGATCAATCAATTTCTATTGACTTTAGCAATATGGCCGGCTTCATTTTTAAAGAAATATATACCAATGATTCTTTTTATCCACAGAGTACACCAAACAGTGACTTTTTGAGGAAGTAAGTGCAAGTTAATAATGGCTAGTGGATTACGTACCCTTTCAACTAAAAGTGAGCTGAACATAAATTTGTTGTGAAAATTGAAATTGGTGGCCATTTTGTTTTGGGTCTGTTCACCGAACGTGCAGTACGCTTGCAAAAATCTGCAAAATCTTCCATACGTATAAAGTGGGTGGGCGCTGCTCCAGCTGTTGGGCGCGATGGACTCATTCGGGTCTTCTTCGATACTCTGCCCTAAAGCATCAATAGACTCTTCGTTAACACTTTTCGGCGTCTCTAAAGATACGCTTTATCCACTAGAATAAAAAAGGTCTAAACCGTCCATGATTGCAAGCTAGTGCACTTTTAATATTATAAATCGTTCAAATAAAAAAAATAATTTCAAACTTATTTTTATTTTTAAAACAGAAGACAATAAATCAATTATAATAATTTATAGGAAACCAAAATCTTTTAACTTGAAAAACAGAGTTTTTTCATCAAGAAATCAATTTCTCCGCCAAACCTTAAGGGTTCGTCTCGGTGTGACAGTCCGAAAAATCACTGATTTTCGCGATTTATTTTGTAATCTTGGAATTAACTAATCAGTCCAATTTTTCTCTTTATGAATAAATACATTCAAAAATGATTTTTTATGGGTTTATTTTTTATAGGTTTATTTTTATTTGTGCTTAGAATAGGTAAATTTGAGCGAAAACTTGGCCCAGCTCTTATACAACTTGTATAACTAATATCAGGATTTTCGAACATCCGGATTACTTTACTCTATATGATTGGTTTTACACCTTAAAGTTTTGATAATAAATTTGTAAGATTTGCAAACTTTTGTCTGAAATAAGTCTGTTCATTATGAAATGGCAAACCAAACTGAGTATAAATCAAGAAACAATTGCCAAAAAGAAAAAATCTGGAAAAAGTAATGCCGCATTGCAAACCACACGTCTGAACAAATCAGCCGTTATATTTACCTTTTGAACACATACATATGTACATATGTAGGGTATATTCCACCGTATTTAATGAAGAACACAGCTTGGCATTATCATCATGCCGAGCAAATAATTAAGTGCCTAATTGCTAACTTAAGTGATTTCGTGATATATTAAGTGACCACTTAAAATAGAGCATGATTATTTATTTTTAAGTGCTATCCCTGAAGACATTTATGGTATACACGAGGGAATTTCAGAACATTTTAAAGGACGTAATTGTTACTCAAACAGTTATGGTTAGAAAAATTCTTAAGAAAATGAGAAAACACGCACATGTGTTCAAGATAATACAAATACACATACATATACATATTTGTGTATAGGTATAACTGTAAAATTATACACATATACATACAGGCATATTGTACACATTTGTAGATATGTATACATATAAATTTTTTAACATAATTTTCCGCATTAAAATCTTTAAAAGCCGCTTGGCTTTACTTAGTATGAAAGCATGTTTATATGTGAGACTGTGGGCAAAATATAATAAGAGTTTTTAAATTAAATGTCGAAACCTTATCGAAATAGTTCTCCTTCTCGGTTGGTGTACTGTCAGTGAGCGTGCGAATTTGTGCAACTAAATAATCTTTAGTGTTTAGTATAAGCTTGATGGAGGATGGAGTCATGTGTAAAAGTTCACGCAAGTGACGAAAGTTTTCTGATCGCCCTTATAAGAAGAATCTAGCCTAAGAACAGCCGTATATGATGGCTGTATAAACTGACGTTGAGCAACACAGAAGGACCTCTCCGAGCCGTTCGATACCAAACGAGGTTTCAGACAAAGCGACAACAACGTCAGCCTCGAAATCCAACGCAGGATATCTCTTGCCAACAGGAGCTTCTTCGGACTAAGTAGGCAATTGAGAAGTAAAGTCCTCTCTTGCCGAACAAAAACGAAACTCTATAAGTCACTCATTATTCCCGACCTGTTATATGGTGGAGAGGCATGGATGATGGCAACATCAGATGAGGTGACGTTGCGAGTTTTCGAGAGAAAGTTCTGCGAAAGATTTATGGCCCTTTGCGGGTTAGCCACGGCGAATATCGCATTCGATGGAACGATGAGCTGTATGAGATATACGACGACATTGGCATAGTTCAGCAAATTAAAAGACAGCGGCTACGCTGCCTATGTCATGTCGTCCGAATGGATGAGAAGAGTACAGATCTGAAATTATTCGACGCAGTTACCGTCGGGGGAAGCAGAGGAAGAGGAAGACCTCCACTCCGTTGGAAGGACAAGGTGGAGAAGGACCTGGCTTCGCTTGAAATATCCAATTGGCGCCACGTAGCGAAAAGAAGAAACGACTGGCGCGCTATTGTTAACTCGGCTAGAACCGCGTGAGCGGTTTCTACGCTAGTAAATAAGAAGAAGGAAAAGATAAGCTTGTCTATCTGAAGTACTTAAATTATATTCGGCGATTTTTATGAGGTGTGAAATTATTCAAAAAAGAAGTTTCATTAAATATTGTGCTCAAAACCACATTTATGGTGCCGAAACGAAAAATTTGGAAAAGGTCTTCAGCGGTTAATTTTTCTAGGAAGCAAGTGTGTTTGATCGGTATAAATTATTGAAAAAGGGTGGAGAACGCATTGAAGACGAATCACAACCACGACGACCATTAACTACAACTGATGATCATTACGTCAGTAAAATAAAGGAAGTGGTGTTTAGAGTCGACAATTAACAGACAGAGATTTTACTTGGAATCATCGGATTATCGGAAGCATCAGTAAAAACCTTTTGAGAGATGATTTGGGCCCAAGGAAATTGAAACCACGATTGGATCCAAAACCACTAATTTTTTTCGTAAAACAGGGTCGCGTTAACGTCTGTGAAACTATGCTTTTCGACCCCCAGGATGTTATGAAACGAATTATTACTATTGGTGAGTCTTGTATGTATGCTTACGATCGGAAAATAGACGATCAATCTGTCGAATATTAGGGCAAAGGTAAGCCGAATCCTAAAAAACACGTCAAAGCAGGCAGTTATTAATATTATGTTGAGAGTTTTCTTCGATTGTCGAGGTGTGGTGGACTCTGAAGGCCTTCCGATCGGCCAAGCCCGAAGCTATTCGTACAAATAAGCAGAAATTATGTGCTGAAAACCTCAGAGATCCTTCGAGAATTTTTCGCCAAATTTTCAACCAATATCGTATGGCAACCACCGTATTTGGCTGATTTAGCACCATCTGACTTCTCTAGCTATTCAGCACTCAAAGTAGCCTGCTTGAAGCGAAGCCTCCTAGGAGCATCAAGAGGTTCTTCCTCAACCACTTAGACGACTTAAGACAATACGCCGACCAGACTTCGGATGCAACTAACTTCAGACTTGCCCTGCACGCCATTCACAGTAGAGCCATAAACACATTGGCATCTAAGGGAATGGCGTACTTGGAATTAAACCTCCACATATTGCAAACGGCGAGCTTAAGTTCCGGACTATTCCGGAAATTGCCTTTAACGACTATTCCGAGGATTGGAAATAACTTTTACACAAGTGTATTGGGGCCAAGATTGATTTCTTTGAAGGGGGCGACATGGAATTTGAATAATAATTTAGAAAGTTTAAAATTATGAACAAAGTTTCACTATGTTACACTCCTATTAATCACATTAACTAGTGTTTGTATTTCACATTTTGTTGTTATTATCGCTGTTGTTGTTGCCCAACTACTAATTGTCGAAGTGCGCTGCTATTGTTTTCCAACGCTGTCATTGACATCAATCGCTTTTGAGCGAAGTTTGAGTTGAAGTTTGGTTTTCGACGCAGATGTTGCTATTGTTGTTGTTGTAATGACATTTATTGCTCCTACTTGAAGTATCATTAACGTCTTGTATTACACTCATTAAATTTTAATAACACACACTTTCTTAAACGCGCTTGCGCGGAGCCAAAGTCGCTGGAAAAGTAAAGAACGAAAAAAAATTTAAAAAAAATTCAAAAATTTTGGTTTCGAATTTCATGAGATCGAATTTAAAATGTGTTTTGTTTTCGGCTTTAATTTTTGTTGCACACATGCATGTCCCGCTGTCTGCCATCAATAATACGCTAGTTAAATGCGCTGCCACATATGTATGTATGTATGTAAGTATGTACCAGCATGTAATATGCTTAATGTTTTTGTTGTTGTTATTGCTGCTGTTCGTCTCTTTGATTTACTGTCAACATTAAACACTGCCGCGCACAAAGGCCTTCGCGAACAACAAAAGCAATCATGAGTAATAACAATAATAACAGCAACTAAATGGATCAGAGACGGCAGCAACAATAATAACAGCGACAAAAACTACAACAACAATAACGACAATCAGCTACAGAATAAGCCTTGCCCGCTCAACAATGCCTTACAAAGTATAAAGAGCCTAGCAACAACAATAAAAACAACATCTAGGACGACAACAACAACAACAGCTACATCATTTAACAATGACATTTGTTTGCTGTCCCAACGGACATTTTCGCATATAAATTATTTAATGCTGAGGTATTTAATTTCTTTAGAATTCAAAAAACTTCTCAATTGTTCTATGTGATTTTGAGTTAAAATACAACTCACACGCACACACACACACGCAAACAAATTGGAGGGAGGCGTGTGTGAATAAGCGTTTATTGTCAATTATTTGTTTATGCAGCAATAAGCTGGAATATGTGGAAGTAGAAAAAGCACAAATAAATAATTATATTCACATACACATATGCACATACATACATACCCTATTCATATGAAGGTATGGTATAAAGCACGGCTGAGTGCTCTGTTTTCAAAGTTGCGTGTGAAATTTGAAATTATATTAATTTGCTTCGAAGAATCACGAATAGGGAGGAACTTGAAACGTCGCTTTCCTAGTAAAATATTTTACAAGGAATTTTTGTAATTTTATAAATACTTATAAAGTATGTGAATTTACTTATGTATGTATATGTAAATAGTTTTTTGTAAATATAGTTATTAGGAAGCGATTTATTTCAACTACGCATTGTAAAACTAACTTCTCCTGTTGAAGATCTAATGTCAGATAAACCATCCGATCAAATTCGACCCGGATTGATATTCAAGTGCAAACCATCTGATCAAAACCAATCCGGACTGATATACAAATGGCACAAAGCATTCAATAAAGGTCCTGAAGTCATAACAAACTTCTCTCAGTCGAGTCGTCCATCCACCTATGTTAATAGTGATAACATCAAAAAAGTTTAAGAAACAGAAAATCGTCATGTTGGTATCGTACAGATAGCAGAAGATCTCAAAATCGATATTGTTTAATGTTTTGGGTATAATAACATTTTGCTTAAAGTTTTGGATATAAAGTGTGTCAATGTTAGACTCGTACCAAAAGAAGTTCTTTTAAAGAACTGAATCATTTGAGCGTCACAAAGCATTAGCTGAAGTTCATGAAGTCATCGACAACTTGCCTCATGCGAGTCGCCCAGCCACCTCTGTTATAAAGCGCGTTATTGCTAGATTCCTGAACCTTTTTCAAAAATGACGTCGAGTAGAGGTCGCATAAGGGATGCTAGTCAGTGTGGCTGAGGTCTTTACATTACTAATAACGTGATGTGGATTTATAAATGTTGTATGATTAATATGGCATCGAAACTATTCAAATAAAATAAAATAAAGGAAAATTTGTTTTTTTTTTTTGTTAGTTCGGTCATATTTGATTGTATTCGGTGGCTTTGAGAGAGGAGAGACGAAAGCATGCCCAACGATTGGAATTTGTGCTCTGTCCAATCCACAAAACGGGAGAACCCACAATCTACGCCAACTACCGTGGGATAAGCTGACGTTGAGCTATACCAACACTCCGTCAGGGTCGGTAAGATTCCAAGCGAGGTTTCAGACAAGTCAACTGCCTATCGTATCACTTCTTCAATTGACTACTGAAGAAAATAGTTCGAGTTGCAGAACTAAACCGAACATGTACAATCTTCTATAATAGTTTACAGCTGCTGGCATACGTCGATGATATTGATATCATTGACCTCAACAATCGCGCCGTTAGTTCTGCTTTCTCCAGACTGAATATGAAAGCCTATCAAATGGGTCTGGTGGTGAACAAAGGCAAGACGAAATATATCCTGTGATCAAACAAGCAATCGTCGTAGTCGCGAATTGGCTCCCACGTCACTGCCTACAACGTCTGATAGTGTTTAACGTGGGATCCTGCTGGTGACAGCTTAACTCCACGGTGCTCAAAAGCACAACAGATCAATACAATGCTTCTCTCGTCCAAAATCAAGTTACTTAATTCAACGTTCTTCATTCCATTCTTTCGTCACGGAGAATACCGCAGCCTATTTAACAGTGATATGTAAGAGGTAACGATACTGATATACTTCAGGGAGTAAAGAGACAACGGTTACGCTTATCATATCGTCCGTATGGATGAAAACACTCCAGCTTTGAAAATATTCGACGCAGTACCCGTCGGGGGAAGCAGAGGAGAGGAAGGTCTCCACTCCGTTGGAAAGACCAGGTGGAGAAGGACCTGGCTTCGCTTGGAATCCAATTGGCACAAACAATGAAAACTCTGTTGTAAACTCGTAAACTATGAATGACATACGACGTGATTTAGTGGAAAAAGTACTAGGAAATTGGGTTCATAGAAATTGTTCCTGCAACAGAAGTCGTGGAGGCTTTTTGTGTTGAATGTTTGATTCAGAATTTAATTGTATCGTTGGTAATTCATATTGAATAAAAAAACATTTAAATTTGCTTAAGAATTCACTTTTTTAAAAAGTCATAACACTCTTATATATGATACCACATATGTACTGTAAAATTTCGAAGTATGCATTGAAAATATTACCATATATACACTTTATAATTGGAACCCTAGTTTAGGGACCCAGCTTAATGTTTAAAATTTTATCATTCTTGTGTATGTAAATCAGTGAATGAATAAATAGATCTGACACTAAACACGCCAAAGTGTTGACGTCTAGTAAACTTATTATAGATAATCGCGTTGTCAGCGGCTGGCTAAGTGAGATCCAATTAAATCTAATTTACTTTTACATAGAAACATATAAATATAACAAATTTGTATCCAATTTTCTAAATATTTTCTGATAAATAAATATTTAATGAATAAATGGCTGGATGAAAATGTTACTTGGAAACATGTGTTGTAGTTTGTTCTAAATATTTACTTATTTCACACCACTTAACCATTTTAAAGTTAAAATACTCTCTGCTCTAAAACTTCACTGTGTCTGAACAGAGACCTCAAAAAACCTTGAAATCGATAATAGTGAAGGTGACAGCGTAAGAGGTCAAAGTTAAAGACAATTTATTGGGATTGAACCATTAAAAATATATCGCGTTCAAAGTTACTGGATGTGAGTTATCTTGAAAAATACACATGTATGTACGTATGTACTTACATCTATTGAAATGGTATTAAACAGAACCTTCAGAGGCAACCCAAACTACTCTTTTTAAGGGGGTTGAGAAATAGAACCTTCAAAGGCAACTCAAACTACTCTTTTCAAGGGGGTAGAGAAGTTGACATGAGAATGACGTACGAAGAAACAAAATATCTTCTCTCAACACAAGTCACAAGTCAACTACAAGTCATGAATCCCACACTGGTGTTCTCAGGCATAATAAATTTGCAGTCGGTGGAAAATACGCTAGTCTTGCAGCTAGTAGTTACTAACCTTAATACTTCCAAACCTTTTGTGGAACTATTATTTTATGTTTTTAGCATGAGATTTACGACTCCAAGCAGCGTTTGACAAATAAGTTTATAAAGAGAAGAAACTACTTAAACTGTTTTATCGATCAAAATCGGATATCCCGTTGGACATCAAATGTAAAAAAGACAGTTGCCTGACTAATTATACTCTTGCAACATGTTGCTACATTCATAGTATAACAGTTTTGTTCGCCTAATGGTCGTACGTATCAAATAAAACTAAGCGAGATAGATATGCGGTTATAAATAAGCGATCAAAATGAAAAGACGAATTGATGACTGTCGGTTCGTCCGTCCTTCCGTCCATGCAAACTATAAATTGAGCCAAAAATTAAGATACCTTGATGATACTTGATACACATGTTCTTTGATAAAAGCAAAGAACAAAGTAAAGTAAGATATAAAACTGTAATTTGGCATAAGGAATCACACTGATCAGGGGCAGCTGTGGACTAGTCACTTGATAAAAATTTAATATACGAGTACATAACTTATAAACCAATAAAACGGCAGTTTCCAAATTTGTACAATGCAAATAATATAAGAACCTAGCATACATCTCGAGACCCGCTTATCCGATTTTAACCAAATTTGTTACGTGGCACACATGTACATGTTTATGTTGCAGTATGAAAATAGGCGAATTCGGACTACGGCCACACCTACTTCGCAGATAACACAATTTTAAATACCAACTGATTCTTTTCTTCCGAGTGTACAAGAAGCAATTAATATAACGGTATAAAACTTTGAAAATATTAGTCGTTATGTCATATTTATAATTGAAATTCATGGATAATCATTTCCTGATTATGGTATTCTGTGTGTTGCAAACGAGTTGAATCGGATCAATGCTGCTTTTACTTTCAGGGTGACTTTACACCGCATTTATGAGCCAATATGTGAGTTAATTTAATAAAAGTGAGAAGTCGTGTTTTTCTTATAACGGTGTAGATTTGTGCTAAGAATGTATAAAATTGGATAAAAACTTGCCCCAGACTACATATAACTAACAGACCATATGTACCTGAAGATACTACGCTGGCTTTAATCCTTGCAATTTGGAAGGGTGTGAAATGTTCGGTTATACCCGAACTTAGCTCATCCTTACTTGTTTTTCTTTATATTCGTTATTGTTAAGGATCTAGAATCTGTCTTTGTAGATAAAAAGGCTCAAGTTAATTGCCATCGAAATCACCTAACCAAAAGCCTGGGGTACATGCTGTTTCGATGTGTTCGGACCATAGGGAAGGAAGTGCTAGGTAATATAGTTTGGTTGGAGTCTAGTGGGGACTCATTGCAGATAGGATGCAAGCTCCTTATATCGGGTTCAATTCTGTTTAGGTAAGAGTTAAACCAGCGAGTTCAAGAACGACGTTAACCGAATCAACTCCTGATTCCCCAAGCAATCCGAGCTCTTCTTCAGCAACGGGCACGGGATACCGAGGTAAACCGAGTCAACTCTAGATTGAGCTCTTATTTTGCAACGGGTGGGTGGTTTCTAGTTTCGCGAGGTTATTCGAACTCTACTTCTGCAATATGAGGGAGTTAGCTCGACTGTGAATAGCGTTCGGTGCTTCTCTAAAGTTTGTTGCGTCCATAGCCTGGTCAGTATGATGTTCTTTTTTTTATAGTAGGGGGAAGCATCAAAAGCCGGAGTGCGGAACTTTAATCCGCTAAACCTAACCTACTCCCAACTCAAGGCTCTCCCACGGAACCACCGATTAAGTATTACTTCGTGGGAGGGACAGGACATTTAACACTCCTCTATTGTGCGGACTGACGGAAGCCTACTTTGTTCAAAATGTCTCAGTTTTGTCATTATGGATGCTGACGCTTCGTTGACAGATGATGTTCTCTGTCATCGAAATAATGCAGGAATGTTCTCTTGCTGTTCCTAAGAGGTGGCTTCCTCTTAGCATATGACTTCAGGAATGATTACTGCAAAAACATCCCAGCAGAAACTGTTTTAGACACTTAGCTGGCTGCATAAGGGCAACGCTCTGAAGGTGTTCGATGGGAGAAACCATTTTATTTTTATCCTGTTATTGTAAGAACTGCAGTTTCCAAAAAGTCTGGAGCTTTTTCATCTGTGAACTTCAGTTTTGCGACAAGTCCGGAGCTTCTTCATCTCCGTCATACTCCATTCGCTAACATTAATTGATCTCATCCTGTATTTTGCAGGGATTACCTAAGTACATATGTATGTATACATTTACTTTCATTAAGCCGATCCAGCTTGTAAGAATTTAACTAGGGATTAAGTTGAGTTAGAGATCGGGCGAATATTTGATTTTAGTGAAATGCTGAAAGCTAGATTTTCCCTCTCAATTCACTATGATCATGCTAAACCTCACTTTTGTGGAACACTTCTTACTTAAGTACAAACCAATATACATATGTACATATGTATGGTCACGGAAATTAGCATGAACAGTACACATGTATGTATGTATGTACATAAGTATCTATATTTACTCAGACATGCCTTCATATACTATAGTTACAAGCAATCATATGCATTTGTAAGAAGCATTCCCCGGCCCTGCATATTTTCAATCCACTTGAGTTTTCCTAACCTAACACTATGCAAGCACACACGCATTTGTTTACTAACACATACAAACACACAGTTCTCGCTTCGCTCAACAGAAAAATTCTGTTTGCCACCTTTTTAGCGATACCGCTTCCGATATTTTTCTCCGCACTTCAAACTCGCTTGCCTTCTTTGTTTTCAATGATAAATTGCAAAATAAATTTGAGTTTCACGCATTCGATTGCGCACATAAGTGTGTGGCTGTGTGTGTGTGGATGAGTGTGTTTGCAACGCGTTTGCGTGCACTTTCGTGCGTTCGCATTGCAAATGGATTGATAATAAATAAGTATAAATTTGTGAGTGTGCCTGTGTGTGTGTGATTATAAGCAGTTGCGCATAAGTTTGCGTGAGCGCAAAGCCATGCAAACACATACATATACATATGATTATGTAAAAAGCATTTGTGCCCTTATGTGTGGTTGTTGTTGTTTTTATTATTCATTTTCCCATTTGTTGTCACTACAGCGGTTGTTTTTGTTATTGTTGCACGCACGCTTTTATTTTGATTGCATTGCATTTGGGTGTACGCAAGTCTTCTGTGCGCCGCCCATCCCAACAACTTTCAATTCACCATCATCCATCTACCCAGCTCCGCCTCAGCTTTTTATCCCACCATCCCAAGCGTTAAGCCATCCCCTTCGGATTTCGTTACTTTTCCGTTACTTTGCAATGCCTGCTTCACAGCAGATAATGGAAAATATTTAATGTAAACAAATTGCAAGGGAAAATGTTTGCTATTAGCATCTGCATATCATTTGGCAGCGTGTAAACTATCTATTATTGTAATGGAAGAAAGTTTACGCTTGAGGTGCGAGTTAGCGGTGGAATTATTTTTTTTTTAATCTAAGGGTGGGGTGCATTGCCCTTTAATGATTTATTAAATACTAATTCTTTGTGTTATTCGGTGAATTTCATTTTTTACAAAAAGGTGTGCGATTTCCAAATGAATTACGTGTTTAATCAATCAATCCGCCAAACTCAATCACATCATTGAAAATTCTACAAACATTTTTTGGTAATCCCTTAAATTTGTTATAAGTATGTCTGTAAATGCCCAACGGACCCGCCTATTGAAAGATTTTTGTCTAAATTCCGAGGGCACATTACTTTCAATGCAGCAGTGCCAAAAAAAGCAATTTTTCGCGAATCTCATTCAAAGTACCATACAAGAAACAAATATTACTTTCGGCTTCTCAAAAGCTATAATATCTTTCACAGATAGAAAAAATCCCATATAAGAACTTAATTTTGAACAGTCACTTTATAAGCCAATGAAATAATTTGTTCGAAGATTGTACAAAGATTTGTCTAAAATAATAATCCAAATTTATGTAAAAATCTTGTCAAATAAATATGTTTTCAATATAAGGATAGGATTTTGATATTTCTGTTCGTATATCAGCTATATGCTATAGTAGTCCAATATCAGGGGTTCCGACAAATTAGCAGTTTCTTTGTTGGAATAGAACTTGGGCGAAATTTCAAGTCCAGATCTCAAAAATTGCGAGACTAACCCGCCTATATAAATATAGACGTACAGATAACCGGATGGACCCTCATCATTTATTATATACTTTATAGTATTACCGATATTTCACTCTGAGTATTACAAACTTCGTGGTAATCTTAATATACCCCGTTCAGAGTAAACAAATAGGCCTACATTCAACACTCTATACTTTAACGGCCGCGTCCGATTCAAAACTGATTTAGGTGACGTAAACCCCAGAGCTTGGGACCCGCCATATAAAAAACATCCCCACTGAAAAGCAAAAAAATGCATCGGAAGAGAGACCTCCCTTTTGATCACGCCCACTGTAAACGGATTAATAATTACGATACACCTGGAATGTCTGGTCCGTTATTTATGTTGGGGCCGCTGCGCAGCTGGTTCATGTCCTTAGGAGAGTGAAGGGTGACACGATGAAACATCCCCAAATAGGTTGCGGCAGATCGAATATGAATATGATGATCTCTAATAGATTCCAGTATAAGCAAATTCATCAAGCTACCTGGCTGTATCCGGACAGAAAAGCCACCAACAAGATCGATTATGTTGTGATAGACGGAAAACGCGTATCCAGAGTTTTAGACGTGCGTACACTGCGGGATTCTAACTTTGACTCGGACCACTATCCATCCAAGATACGCACCCACGTCAACAAACACAAGGAAGGTTCGACGTCGAGAAGCTGCAATCACAACAGATTGCTGAACGATTTTCTAATCGGATTGCAGTACTCATCAATAACTCGGTATAAGGGAACTGTGGGACCGCAATTCAAGCTCCTTACGTACAGCTGTAAACGAGACCATTGGTTTCTGGAAATTGCAAAAGAGCAGTTGGTATGATGAAGAATGCCGTGTCACAGCGGAGATAAAACAGATTGCCTCCTACCTGGCCATATTACAGTCGACCAGAACGCGTGCGGGATAGGATAAATACCGAGAGTTGAAGAGGGAAGAGAGAGGCATTTGCAGACAGAAAAAGAGAGTGGCCGAAAGAGTGACTATGAAAATCTTGACAAACTGGACGATGGATGGTCGAAAGTTCTATGAAAAGATACGGCGATTAGCAGAAGGTTTCAAGACTTTAGCATACTCTTGTAGAATCCCCAAAGGTAATCTAGTCACTGATGCACAAAGCATACTTAAATTATGGATGTAGCACATCTCCAGCCAACTGAATGGCAGCGAAAGCATAACACCCGGAGATGGCGAACCCGATTCCCAAACCATGACGATTGTGGAGATGTTCCATTGACCGACCATGAAAAATTTCTAATAGCAATTACCCGTCTGCAGAACAACAAAGATGGGTTGTTGGACGAGCTATTTAAAAACGACTCCATCAGGATTGGTACCGACCTCTCCGATACCAAACAAGGTTTCAGACAAGGCGGTTCCCTTTCGTTGGACTTCTTCAATCTACTTTTGGAGAAAATAGTTCGAGCTGCAGAACTAAATAGAGAAGGTACCATCTTCTATTAGAGTGTACAGCTGCTGACGTACGCTGATGATATTGATTTCATTGGCCTCAATAATTATGCCGTTAGTTCTATTTTCTCCAAACTGGATAAGGAAGCGAATCGTATGGGTTTGGCTGTTAACGAGGACAAGACGAAACAGCTCCTGTTATCAAACAAGTAGTTGTCACACTTGCGACTAGGCTCCCACGTCACTGCAGACACGACGAGTTAAAATACAGGGGCTACGCTGGCTAGGTCATGTCGTCAAAGAGGACGAAAACCCTCCAGCTATGAAAGTATTTGACGTAGTACCCGCCGGGGGAAAGCAGAGGCAGAGGAAGTCCTCCAATACGTCGGTGGATCAGTTGAAGAAGGAGATGGCAACACTTGGAGTCTTCAATTGGCGCCAAAGATCGAAAAAGAGTAACGACTGGAGCGCTGTTGTGAACTCGGCTATAACCGCGTAAGCATGAAAAAAGTTTTGGCATCTACGAGCTTCGTGATAATCCCTTTAACTTGTTCCTCCCGTATGTATGTATGTACATAGTACAAGGAAATGCAAAATATATAATTCTATTTGTAAATGTTTGAGTAAGTTCAATATTTCTTCATATGCTTATCGTTTTTATTGTTGTGCTGCAAGTGTTTGCTTTGTTGCAAGAAAACAATAACACAAGAACAACAACATATGTATAGTATATACTCATATTTGATAATTCTCTAGCACTTCTCTGCACTTGTTGTTGTTGTTTATTATTAAAAGCCAATCAAATGTCACATGCATAACACCAATGCTGTTGACAGCTGCTCAAAACAACCAGCGGACGGACGACTAACCGTTCGGCGCTGCCGAATAGTCAACATGCCAGCAGTTTAGCGAAGAGCGTTCATAACTAAGGCGTCCCGACTTTGGGACACACACCTTACGTCAATTTACTTTCCTCAGTGCAGGTGTTGCACGACACGTTGCTTTGTTGTTGTTGTTGTTAGTGTTACTGCACTGCCAAAGCTTAATCGTATTATTGAATTTCGTATTTGCTGACTTTTGTTTTTTCAACAAACTTTTTTGTTGCTCCTGCTATTTTGGTTGCTGTTGCACCTGCTTGGCGGCAGTGGTGGCACTGTAGTTGGCGTTCAAGCTGTTGTTTGCTTAGTGGCTGTAGTGCGTGCTTCAGTTTGATGACTGCCTTTGTTGTTGTTGCTGTTCGTTATAGCGCTATTGTTTCTGCTGTTGTTGTTGTTGTTGTTGTTGTTGCGCGCCCGCTGCCCGGATTAGAGTGAATTGGATTTGTAGTGGCGCTTCAAGTGCGCCTCAAGTGTTGCTCTAGCTGCTCTGCTGTGCAAAAGCGTCAAGTGTTTACCGTTGCTATTGTTGTTGTTTTATTGCAATTGTGTGCTTTGTGCACCTTAAATGCCACCAAACGTATGGGCATGCATGCGTGTAAGCACACAGCCACACATACTTTTATGGAAGTGAAAGCTCCGCTCTCACTCTGTCTATGTGTACTCAGGTGCCGGTAAGTGGGTGTTTATTTACTTGTTGTCTTTGTATGTACTCATATACCCAAATATACATATATATAAATACGCATGCACACACACATGTATTTCTGTAGATGTATTTACATAGCTGTTCAGTGTACATGTGTTGTTATATTTTTTATTGCCACCTTCTTCCCAGCTACTGCTACTCTCAACTAGCTGCCACTTCTCTTCTTAAGTTACCACCCTCTACCTCTACCCCTTCTGCTTCTTATTCTTCCTCTTCTTCAGCAACATTCATATATTATTATTAATCTTGTGTTATGCTTATGTTTGTCTATATGTATGTATATTTGTACTCCTATTTGTTATGCCATTAAGCATATTGCACTTGACTGCTCTATCAATTTATTGTTGTTGCCAGTGTTATTGTTGTTATTATTCTAGCAGTCATGCATACCTTGTTGTGTTATTAAATTGTTTAAACGCTCCTTTCAGTTAGCCTTACTCACATACACATATGTATAAATTTGTATTGTTGGGGACATTTACGGTTGCTTTCTTGACATGTCAAAATGATACAGAAACACTTTGACATCTCAATATTGACAAAAATAGAATTTTATTAAATCTTTGAGTGGCAATTTATGTATGTATTTGGAATTTTATTCACCACAATATCATATTAATTTGCTGAATTTAGGAGACGTTTAAGTCTTTCCATTGATTTTAGGTATCATAAAGTAGAAGGGTTGGAGCTGGATTTGACATAACAAAAGTTTCTCTTAAATATAGATACAAATGTATTCCACAAAAAAACAGTGTTTTCAAAGTACTTGATTATGAAGTATAGTGTAGCCTTATGTTGGACGCAACTGCCTCTCATGACTAATGTATTATTTGTATGTACCAAAGCCTCGTGACTGTTTTACGTTTAACAATATTTTGTCGATAATCGATAATTGCGAGATTAATTTCCATCAATAGTAGATTGACTTTCATCGATTTCGTTTGTAATTTTTCAGTCAATAAAAATTATTGGATTTTTCGTAGGATAAAGCTCAAGACGCAGATTCAATTTAAAGAGTAGAAAATGAATTCAATAGCTGTAAAGAAGGGCTGATAAAGACAGAGTCTATTACAAATAACGAAAATTTTGCTCCAGATCTTTAACAGCGTCCAGGATAATGAGGCCAGAACCATGCATTGCAGTGGGCACTATAAAGGAGCTGTTTCGCACGGAGGAGAGAGTGCAACAGGCAGAAGGAACTTCAAGCTACTTATGGGAGATTACAACCTTGCAAGGTTTAAGGAAATGATCAACCTCCCCCGAGACAAATTCCACCACCTTGTCACCCTCTATACAGGACACTGCAGGCTCAGGAAGCACTTGTCTAACATGGGCATAGTCTCGTGCGCAAACTTCCGGTTCTGTAACATGTAACAGAAAACTCCAGAATAGCTGATACTGGATTGCCCAGCAATTTACAGAAGCATCTACGTGGATAGGGATCACATAACCTCAGTCGCGCCCAGGAGGCTCCTGAAATTGCTCACTATGCTGGACCTTTGTGACCATATGTGATATAAAGGTGGGCACAATAGACCATAAGTCGCAGCTTTCTGTACAAATCAATATTCCGAAGTTTTGACATTATGAATGCCTAAGAGAAGACATCGTATTGTGGCGCCCAGTAGTTTGAATCATGTGGTTTAACGTCTCAGTAGTTTTTGTTGGCATCGTCATTGAAGAGTTGAACGAAAATACAATAATTGTATATCAGAGTCTATGTATACTATTGCCGTATTGGATAATAGAGGCGCAGTGAGCTTTTAACGGATGAATTGAGACTCAAAGAAACTCACTTCTACAGCAGACGGACAATAAAACCTTTGAGCTCGCTGACTGAGCGCTGATATTTAGTTAAGGAGTGTTTGGCCGCACTATCTAGTTGCCTAATCAAAGCGGAATCTCTGGAAACTGCAAAGCAGGAGGGCGAGCAAAAGAGGGTACCTTTGTCCTAATTACATAGGATTAAAAACGAGTTGGGTGTCCACTGTCATCTTGCGCTCTAACGCTCTGAACTCTGCGTGTGTTAACGGGCACTGGTCAAGAACTAGCAATTGTGCGACTTTGACATCCGTCTGGCCTAGTGTGAAACACTGGTGATCTATTAAACTTCTCGTTCTCAGTTAGGTTTATCTTGCCGCGAACGTGGAAGTTCTTACAATGACCCAAGGCTGCAAATTTTGTCGAGTGCTAACTATCACAGTTGGCTGAAGCAAGGTGAGATGGAAACACCCAGTCATTTGCTCTTCCATATGTTATTACAACTTTGAAAACTGAGTTCAAACAAATGGGCAGTCATATTTTAGGCAAACCTGGCGAAATTGCTAGAGTTAATATCAGTTACCTCAACAAATTTGTGACAAACCCAAAGTGTTTTGCCGATTTTTGAGAGTATTTGCGATTAACGCCTTTGTACAATTAGGCATCACAATGGATCGGCATTCGCAGCTCTCCAAGTGGGATCCGGTTTTGAATCGACTTTTGAGCCTTACTTAATAGGTTTAGTACCGAGTAGAGACCACTTGTCTTCGACAAAACCTTCAACAGTGGAATTTCTGTACTCAAAATATAGAACTTAAAAAAATAAGATATTCAGCAAGTATAGAATTCAAAGAGTTCAGTGTCCAAAAATAGTATTCAATAAATCCAAATGAATTTGATTGTATCTGCGGCAACTATCTCGACCCAGAAAAAAATTATAACAAGTAGTGAATAATGTCTATAATTCATTTACCAACTGAGAAACCAAAGTTGCATTACGAAGACTAAAAGGTTCATGAATGTTGAACAATATAAACCAGATTTAATATTTAAATGCAAGAATAATTTATATGTAAAGCAAAAAAGTTTCAAGTATTGCATATGAAATTCGACGCCAATAAGATATTATGATCATCGTGAGAAAGATCCTATTTGAGATCTTTACCGCAAACAACACAAACGATATAATATTCTGTATGAGCTTTACAGGAAGTTCGGCTATTTGGTTCAATGAACTAGTTCATGTTATGGCGATCGAATTATCTTAAAAATTGGCTGCTGAAGGTAATTTAAGGTTGGATGTAACGGAACTGGTCTATCCAATGGAGTGGAGATCTTCCTCTTCCTCTGCTTCCACGGCGTGAACTGCGTTGAATACTCTCAGAGCAAGAGTTTTTTCATCCATTCGGACGACATGGCCTAGCCAGCGTAGCCGATGTCACTCAATTCTCTGAGCTATGACAATGTCGTCGTATATCTCGTAAAGCTCATCGTTCCATTGATTGCCACATTTGCCGTTGCCAATGCGCAAAGGACCATACATCTTACACAGAACTTTTCTCTCAAGAACTCGAAACGCCGACTTATCAGAAATTGTCATAGTCCATGCCTCTGCATGGAGATAATTAGTGACTTGCAGAACTTGGTCTTTGTTCGTCGAGACAGGGCTTTACTTCTCATTTGCCTACTAAGCCCGAAGTAGCACCTCTTGACAAGAGTTATTTTGCGTTGGATTTCGAGGCTGACGTAATCGAAGTAATGACTGTCAACTATGACGTGGCAGCCGAGTCGAGAATGCGACGACTTTTTGTTTGATGACAGAAGATATTTCGTCTTGTCCTTGTTCACTACCAGACCCATTTGCTTCGCTTCTTGTTACAATCTGGAAAAAGCAGAACTAACGGCGTGTTCTTTATGGCCAATGATATCGATGTCATCGGCATATGTCAGCAGTTGTATACTATTGTAGAAGATTGTACGTATTCCATTCAGCTCTGCAGCTCGAATTATATTCTCCAGCAGTGGTATCGAACGGCTCTTGGCTTTGCTCAACGTCAGTTTGCACAGCCGCATTAGTTTTGCGGGGATATCAAATTCAGACATCGTGGCATAAAAACACCTCCTTTTCGTGCTGTGAAAAACGGCTTTGAAGTCGACGATGAGTGGGTGTGTGTCGATCCTCCTTCCAAGAACTAACGCATCGTGACATCGATTGGGGAATCAAGTGAACTATCTGCCGGTGCCATGCTTTCACTGCCATTAAGCGGACTGGAGGAGTGTTCTCTACATAATTTCAGTATGATCTGGGCATCACGCCACTAGATCCCCTCTGTGAGTTCTACAGGTGTATTCTCCGGTCTTGAAACCTTTTGTTAGTCGTCGCATCTTTTTTCACGCCAAAGCTTAGTTTAATTGTCCATACACTTGCTATATATGTAAGTATGTAAGCGAATTTTTCTGTTTCGTCTCATTTTTGAAACGCCATTCGCTACATTGTTTGACAGTTTTAATATAGTATTTATGAGCCTTTGATAAATGTGGGGTCCTTAGTTACATCAAGCATCTCGGAGAGGTTTTTGTAAAAGATTCAAGTCTCCGGGTTAAGGCTAATTAGACTTCAGGTATACTAATCTAAATGTGAACAATTAGACAAAACTATTAGAATAAACCAAAGGCGAGTTATTAGGAATGTTGGGAAAAGTTGTGGCACATAAAGGTGAAGTCACAAGTTCGTATACAACCGTTGCGAATGAATTCAGAGTTAGGTTATGTGGCCTTCAACGAGTTAAAAATATACTTTGGAAATAGTTTGGCCTGTACACACAAATTAGCAGGAATCTATGCAGTAAATAAGCTAAGCTGTCAGAAACTAGAGAGAAATGTGGTCCGTATGTTGTAATAAATGCTATCAAAAATACTACTAAACTTGCTTGAAGGAAAGCAAATGATTTTCAGATTTTTTTAAAAATCATACAATAGAAAATCAAATTAAAATTATTTTCGTGTTATGTGAAAGTACAAGGTGTTTCACATTTACAAACAATACCACATACAATTCAATCAATCAACACCCACATCAGCTTATATGCAACGCTGAGTGTCCATTACTTGTAGAATTTTTCCAATGCAGCATTTACTCAAACAAATCCAACAATTAATCCTACACCTGTTGGGAAAGGGGCATAAATGCAATAAGCTTACAAACAATACAAGCTTAATAACACTTAACCTGTCCATCAACAGAACGGGTATCGGCGCGTAAGTATCTTAGATGCACTTGGACGTGCAACATGCCAATAATGCTTTGGGCAGGCGACGAGTGCGCAAGAAAACCAAAATTAAAGTAGAGTGTAAAATAGAGTGTAACAAGTTGTTAATGTGCCCGGTAATTCGAGCAAAATGAATTTCGGTATTTCCGACATCAAACGCATTACAAAGCATTATCGACATGTACATATTTCTGACAGCTCAATAGAGGTATTTCTCTGCACACAATGATGGTGTTTAGCTGGAAGCTAGATAGAAGCGGAGCATGGTGAAGCAAGTGAATTACTGGATTATTGAAAGAATAAGTGGCATGCAACAGCACGCAACTGCCAAAACAATACAGCGCTGCACACATATACCAGTGTAGGTTTGTAGGTGTAACATGTCAGTTTCGTTGTGCTGTAAATCCAATTCAATGCAGAGTAATGCAATCTAAGCCGGCCTGTGTAAATACGATTTATTGACGATTTTTGAGTGATTTCTCAGTTTTCACTAAAACATTTCGTTGCTTTCTCGGAAAAGCAAATAAAATGTAAGATTCGTATGATTTTTGTGATTTTTCAGGCACACACACTAGCTAAATATTTTCAACACTCTTTCTCCAATTCTTCATGTCATAACTTGCTTTCATTTATTTCAACGCAAATGTCTTCATTCGCTAGCCTTGCTAGCACATAATGCCTTTACAATTCTGAACTCTCTTGCCGGCTTCCGGACATGTTGCATGGCCACTAAAGGACGCACGCACTGACCGACTTACAAGTGCATACAAACAAATCGGCATGTTGCATGCCACAAGCATGGTAAGACAGCTTGTAATGACAGCTCACTGATTTGTGCTGTTCGCCTTCAGAATGCAGCTGTCAGATTTATGGTTACCTGCCTGGCATATCCAATATTTTCCTATAAGAAATTTTGTTCATAATTTTTTCATAAGCCCACACACTCACGCAAACAATTGTTGCAGTCAAACGTCTGTTATATTTAGCACTTTAACACTTTAGAAATTTCCATTGTTGCATTCTTATTTTCTTCGCCTTTTTAGTTATTCATATCCTTCACCGGTCATTTTTGTGGCCGCCATAAAACTGACATTTCAATTTTTATGCGCACTTAAGCGCCTTTTCGGCAGTCTTCTAATACACCCACAATTTTTACTTCGTAAAAGCGGTCTTTGAGGTGGGCGTCAATAATCTTTTTTACCTCTCTTCGGCTCCACTGTTTTTGTGGCACTTGATTTTCTACCTTATAATTGTATTTGTTTGATGATCTGCTTACCGCATACCTTTGCTTGAGCCTAGAGAGTCTCGAGGAGATGATATTCCCACAATTTGTCATGCACGCCACATGACTTTGTTCGGTGCACAGCGTGTGTATTCCGTTCTTTCCTTTTCTTACTTTAGCTCTCTTCTGTTTTAATTGAAAGATAAGAAAAATTCGCAGCATCATTTTGAAAATGAAGGAGATACAACTGCAACTTGGAGGGTGACCAGAAAAACAATTTGAAAGAAGTGGAAATGAAAATCAGCAATTCAGTTTCGTTTAATTCAAAGGATACAGAAAGACAGTCGGAAACAAGATTTTAAAGTATAGTCCTATTAAAAGTAACTCCTGCTAAATATGTTCGAAACCTGTGACTCGGGATGATTTAGAGAATTTATTCGGGGTGTTGAAGAAGGAATGTATCAAGAGTCAAATTTATTTATCGCAATTTCGAATTCTGTTAATTCCTTCGAACTAAAAGAGACATCATGTGGAAGTCGTAACTCTGTTTTATTGAGATAGTCATACTTGGAAGTATGCCAGTCACTTAAAAGGTTCTTATAGGCGAAGAGCTCTGGCAATAGTTAAGCCTATGGCCTCATTAAATCACCAAAAATAACTCTTTTGAGAATAAATTGAATTATTTTAATTATATAAATCGAACCAAAATAGATATTCATAATTTATCACATTCCTGGTTATTTTAGTCGGAATATTTTTTCTGATTATTTTATTGACAAGAGACTTGGACAGCGCTGAGATACAATCGGTACATGCGCTGTCGCAAAAGCCTTCTGGTCCAAGATCGATTTTTGTCAGCCTAACCTTTATTGATATCAAGAATAAAATATAACAATGCACTCAGTTATGATGACAGCTAATCCGAGGTTCTAGCATTGACTCGGACCACTATGTTGTCGCATCGAAGATACGCACCCGCCTCTGTACAGAAAAAAGCTCAACAACACATGGAAGTTTCGACGTCGAGAATCTGTAATTCCAATAGGCAGCCGAACTATTTTCTGCTCGACTTGAATTACGGCTCTCTGAGAGCACTCTTCAGAAACTCGGTATCAGGGAACTGTGGGACGGTATTTCAATCTCCTTACGTACAGCTGCAAACAAAACCATTTATTTTCGGAAAAGGCAAGAAACAGCTGGTACGATGAGGAGAATTGTGTCCCAGTGGAGAGAAAACTATTCACCTAGCTCGCATAGTTACAATCGACGACAATACGAGCAGGATGGGACAGATACCGCGGGTTAAAGAGGGAAGGGAGGCGCGAGAGGCCGAAATGCGTGAGTACGAACTAAACTTCTAGGAAAAGTTGCGGTGACTAACAGTAGGCTTCAAGACCGTAGCATACATACTCTTGTAGAGCCCAAAGAGGTGATCTAGTGACTGATGTCCAGAAATTATGGAGGGAACACTTATGCAGCCTACTGGACGGCAGTGAAATCATACCACAGGGAGTATGGTGAAGAGGTTTGAATACCAATAACAAAACCGCACGGGCCATGGATTGCCGGCCGAGCTTCTTTGAAGAATATGATCGAATGAGAGAATGCCCGACGGTTGGAACCTAAGTGCGCTCTGCCCAATCACCGTCAACAACAACATTTTTACCATGCGCGAAATCTTGGAAAAGACCTGTGAAAGGAAGATTGACACACCACCTCTTCGTCGAGTTCAAAGCTGCTATTGGCACGAAAAGGAGCTGCCTTTATGCCGCGATGTCTAAATTTGGTATCCCCTCAAAGCTAATACTGCTGTGTAAACAGACGTTAAGCAATACCAAAAGCTTCATAAGATCGGGAAGGATCTCTACGAGCCGTTTGATACCAAACGAGTTTTCAGACAATCCGACTTCCTTTTTTCCGAAGTCGTAAATAATTTTGTCTATCTTGGAGCCAGTTTTAAGAGCAACTGCAATGTCATAATCCACTCAGAATAACTATTGCCAATAGGTGCTACCTCGGATTGAGCAGGTGATTGTCTTTCTCGAAGACAGCGGTTACGCTTTATATGTCATGTCGTTTGAATGGATACAAAGATTTCAGTTTATTCGACGCAGTACCGGTAAGGAGAAGTAGAGGAAGAGGAATACTTCCACTCTGTTGGTCCAGGTGAAGAAAGACATGGTTACACTTGGAATCTCCATCAACTTATTTTGGGTCGTCTGGTCACCCTACATATAATATTTCACGTAAATTTTGTAGTCGTATAAAGTAGAATTCTCAGCGGAGATATATACACATACATTGATTTATACTTTTGATATGACTCTATGTATTCTATATTAATGTAGCAGACCACACGAATTTCTTACCGGCGCCTTACGCTGGATACTTATGTGTATCGTCCTATAAAAACATTCTCAATGACTTAACAATAAACTCAATTTTTATATCACGTTTTCAAACTTGAAACATTTTAAGTGTCTGAATGGGGAATTATTACGCAACAATTCTTATTATCTTATACAATAGTTATACTTGGTATTGTAGCATGTTCGCCTTTCAATTGTTCTCCATGCAACTATTGGTATATATCTTGAATAATATCTACGGCGCCACGTAGCACAAACTCTCATTGTAATGCTGAGTTTAGTGAGGAGTTTCTGTGTCAGCAGAAGTCGGTTCGATTGAGTTGGAATAAATGAAAACTTATGTTAACTTATTATATTATCAGTTATGATATATGTATATTTCTTATCAGGCTTATAAGAGGGATACTCAGTGAAATTTTATCCAAACATGATGTGCAGGGTTCTGGATCGTGGTATATGGGTACCATTCAAAATCGAAAACCCGAAATGTAGCGGTTGCAGTCCTCTTATGTACATGCTTAAACAGGTTTTGATAGTAATTAACCTTCCGAAGCTCTTAGTTGGTACGCATCAGTACCCAGCGAGCCGCCTAAATTAATACATTCTCTTACCAGAAGCTGTCAACTGTGAGTCTAGCAAATCTTTAAATGGCATATATTATATAACTGCCTTCGTAAACGTATCGCCCATCTCAGCCGGGAACTAGCATTCGATAAGTTGTTTTGGAAATATCAAAAATGGGCACCAGAAGAGAAACACTTATGGACCTATTGTGCCAAACACACACCGTTTAAAACTAGCCTTCTATCCAGTTCGATGTATGGGTTAACGCAAAAAATACAAATCACCCTTGATTCGCAACAAAATCTGTCCATTTTTGATGCGAAGGATTACTGGTGATGAAAAGTATAGCGAAAATGGACGCGTTGAAATTACGGCTAGTCGGCAAAACCGGTCACCAGAGACAAGAATGACGATCAGGAAGGTTTTAAAATGTGTTTGGTGCGTATGGAAGGTAATCCTCTACTTTAACCTACTTCGCTGTCAACGATTGAATCTACTGAAGAAACCAATCGGTTATAGCGACTAGCTTTGGTCAATAAGAGAGGCGTGGTGTCCACCGTCTATTTGAAATTAATTTGCTGGTGAAAACATGACTTCAAGAAAAGCTTGTTAAAATCGATCTTAAAAGAAAACGGCGTTGACGACGAACCACATCCAGACCGGCCATCAACATCTACTGATGATCAACGCGTCAATAAAATAACGAGATTGGTACTTGAGAATCGACGATTAACAGTTAGAGATCTTACTGGACTCGTTGAAACATCGGTGGGATCAGTGAAAACTGATGGCTATTCCGAAAATTGACTTTAACAACTGCTTCGAGGATTGGAAAATACGTTGGCACAAGTGTATTGGGGCCAAGATAGATTTCTTTGAAGAGGACGACATAGATTTTGAAGAAAAAATTAAGATATTTAATATTATGATCAAAGTCTTATATACAAGTATATATGTAAATGTTGTGCTTGGTATATATAAATGTTCAGCGAGACGAGCTAAGTCGTTTGGGCTATATTCATCTATCTGTCCGTGGTTCCTTCTGTATATATTCAAATAGGTACCCAGTTTTGTAGATATCGACCTGAAATTTCTCTCCATGAAGCTGCTCATTTGTGTGAACTGTCGATAGCGGACAACTATAGTATATAACTGTCATATGAACTGACCGATCCAACTCAAATCCTTGTATGGATACTTTTTTATTTAACAAGCTATGTTTTCGAATTTTGGTAGAGATTATTATTCCAGGTATTGCTACAAGCCTTGCAGAAACGATTCAGTTCGGACTATTATAACATAAAACCGCCATGCAAACGGAACGCTCCAAGTCAAAATAAAAAACTTTTAATACCAATATACTATATGATATAAAAATACATTGTGAAAGGCATTGAAGCTTCGGTACAGTCCACGTTTTTTCTTTCTTACAGTATATTTGTGAATTATATTGCATCGACGAATGTACATATGCTTCGCAAAAAAGAAAACTTTTGAAAAACTCTTGTGACATATTGTTCAAAAGCACTTTGTTGACAAACATTTAGCAGTATGAGATAGCATTTAACTTGCGCGTTAGACCATTAACGTATGAACAAACACTTTGAAATATTTCACATTTTATTATTTTCGTTCTTGTGACACTTTCACTGACATACACCGCTTGTATATAAGTTTGGCAACGTTCACCCGCCAAGTTATCGTCCATATTTCATCGCTATTGAATGATCGCACATGTATGCAGATGTGTGTGTGTGTGTATACTATACCATGTATCCTAGAAGTAAACGCACTTTACCTGCAATAAGTGTCTCCATCTTAATCAATTTTCGCTTTCAAAGACAATAACACGCACACCAGGTGCGCAGGGTGGGGACAGATAGGCGACCTACTTGTTTATGCTACACTTTAGAACTCTAGCATCTTTTCGCACAAATTTGTGCAAATATAAACATGTGTATATATAGTATGTGTGTGTTCAAGTCAGCAGTCGCTCACCCATACACCTCCTCCAGCTGCAGCTGCATTGGTGTCTTCACATTCTTGTCTGCAAAGTTTTCACGCATCAATACATTTAGTATTCCTATTTCGCTCCTCATCTTCACCATTTCTTTTTGTTTGCTTTGTTCAGTTTTTATCGTCGTTGTTGTAATATTGCGAACTTTTATCAATTTGTTGTGCATTTGTACATTTTCTTTGAATGCGTATCAATAATTCGAAATTGTATTTTCTATTTACAATTTTTTCTTCGCAATTTTTTTTTTCTCCTATATTTGCCTTTTATTTTATTTTCCATCTTGCATTATTTAATTTGCGAAATGTTATGTGCTTGAAAAGTGCCAAAAAGGTGCGCCGTCACAGGCGAGCACACACAGGCTTGGATATACTTGTATATGTAGGTGTTACTGTGTGTAAGCACATTTCGCATCGATCTCGCACGAGTTCATATTAGACGCGATGTTTGAGTGTGTGTGTATGTTATGAATAATTTAGCATGGCAGACATATAAAAGGATACTTTGCACTTAAGTTCGACTTGTTAGATGTGAAATGTTTAGTTGTTGCTATATGTGAGTATATTGAAGCGTTTTATGAAAAAGAAATAGTAAATGTTGTAGAGACATATTCGTAAATACCCGAGATACTGTGTTTTTTGTTGCCGCAGATAGAAAACAAATAATTCTATGCGTCGACTTAGCTAGTTTGGCTCGTCAAATTTAGTGTACCCAAGAATACAATGAAGTTTGCCTTACTATTCTTCGAACGGTGAGCTGCTGTAAAGATGGTGACCAACACTTAAGAAAAAGTACATATCGTATGCTCAGTTTACCAGGAAGTTAGAGCTTTGGGGGATACCCAGTAAAGGCAAAAGAAATTACTTCTTTTAATGACCTAGATATAATTATAGAGGAGATTTTGTGGTTGCCCGAACAACCAAAGAACCGAGTACTAGTTTAGATTAAATATTGACATGGTATCATATTTGGGCATATCCTAGAACTTCAGCTACACTCTATGTGCAAGGTCCGCACTCGAAGTGTAACCAATTGAAAAAGGCATAAATTCGGTTTGGAAAATTATTTTTATTGCTTTTAAAGTACAAAATGTGTGAAAATAATCATAAATTCAGGATCAATTCACTTTTGCTCGATATGACCACCTTTTGTCTTAACTATGGCTTTGAGACGCTCAAAAAACGAATCGCAAGCTGCCTGCACTCACGGAAAATGGTTTTCTTCAGCATCTCGAGACTGGTGTATTTTTTACTTCGAACCTTGCTCTCCAAAATGGCCTAGAGAGAATAATCCATTGTATTCGCATCTGATGAATTCGAGAACCATTTTGTGGTCGTAATGAAGTTCGGAACGTTGTGTTTCAGCCATTCTTGGTTCACTCGCGCTTTGTGAAACGGTGCTGAGTCTTGTTGAAACGTCCATGGTTTGCGACCGAAATGTTTGTTTGCCCACGGCTTCAAAGCAGCCTCCAGAAGACTTTCCCGATAATATGTCGAATTTACTTTGACGCAAGGCTCGATGTAAACAATTGGTGAGCGCCCATCTGCGGTGACAGCGGCCCAAACTATTATTTGTGGCGGGAGCTACCTCCTGGTGCCCAACCGATGACTTAGATTCACGTATGAACAGTAGGTCAAATAAACTCTATCGTTTTGAGAGTTTACGCATTGCTCAATTGGAAAAAAATTATCGTCAGAAAACACAATGTTCGGAATTTGACCGCTTTCGGCCAAGCGAAGCAACTGCTTCGCTCTCTCAAGTTTTACTTGTTGCTGCTACGGTGTGAGATCACGGGCCTTTTGTAACTTGTAGGGCTTGACCTGGAGCTCATTTTTCAATATGCGTCGGATGCTGCGGTCGGATATTTTCAGTTCTTTAGCCATATGATTGGCACATCGTCATGGATTTCGCTCAAGTCGCTACTTCCGAATCATCTCACGTGACGTTGCAGTCTTTTGATGACCACTTCTATGGCGTTTTGCGATGCTACCAGTATCATTGTAACGAGTGATGGTGCGATAAATACAAACTTTATTAACATTAAGGTGTTTGAGCTCACGAACAATTGCTGGCGTTCACTTTTGGCAAAACGTTTTTGTACACTTCTGAACAATACTCCGAACTGTCATTCAGCAAATTTATAAACAGCTGATTCCAGTGTGACAGCTGCGCGAACGGTCCGAAGTTGGTTACACATCGAATATCGGACCCTGTACGGTCGACTTGCTGGAGGAAGAAAAAAGCCTACTCCTGGGCAAAAAATGACGCCTGGAATGCAGAGTCGACAACTTTTAACTCCATTTTTATTGCCTGCATCCATCCCAACGAATCACAAGCCGATGTAAAAACTGGATGAAGAATCTTTTTGTGGTCCGACGCAGCATTTTCAACGTTAACCCTATATGTCCATTAGAAATCGACAAATTTATGTATAGTAGGTAAAGGATTCCATCTGAAGTCACTGCCATCATATGACAAGTCCGACAACATTTCAAACAGAATTTAGTTACATTAAAAGTAAAGGATAGGATTCAGTAAGTTAAAAACTTTCTGCTTTTATAAAATAATAGGAAGAAAAAGTTTTTTTTAAGGCGGCATATGGAGACCGAACCAACCCTTTGGCTAAAAAGCCAACACAGCGGAAGGAAAATGCGTTCAATCCGAAATTGAGAAGACTAAGTCAAAATTAGTTGTTGAAAATCTCATGTACACTTTCTAAATTTGCTAAAATAAGGAACCAAACAAGAGAATATTAGAACTAGGAACAATAATAGTAAAAACTAAAGTAACAAGTTTATACTTTTCTTTTTAGCCTATAGCGTTCCCTTTGAGGTTTCCAATGTAAAAGTATTATCTAGAAAATTTGTAACGGCAAAATAGCAACTTTCCACTTGCGATCAAACGTTTTCAGGATCCTTAAAAACACTATTTTCATACTGATATATTTACTCAAAAAAATATTACCTACATAAAGTCTGTTTTTCGGGGTTTCCAATTAGATATATTAATCTAGAAAAAAAATTGTCCTTACTGTGGAAAAATACAACTTACTTCGCTAATATGAATTTCGACTTAAGGTTAGGGTATATTATAAAGCGCACATTATTATGTTTTTTCTCTTTCTGCATTCTGTATTAGATTTCCGTAGTCTCAGTGCCTTTAAACCACCGAATGATCTTCCTGTTGTAGTGAAGTAATAGGTATCCTACCTATAAAAGGGCTAATATATCTTTAGATGAAGAAAATGAGATCATTATTATATGTTCCGTTTTCCTGATTTCTGGAAACTTTTTTTTCATAGACATTCCATACACCAATTTCTCAATTGCTGTCTTCGTCCACGCTTTTGACAATGCATGTTTTATAACAGGCATTATGAAACACGAATACTTACTAAAACTTACCGAGTCAAACGAGGTTAGATACTTACTTGAGGACGAAAAATCGACGCTCCCTTCAGGGTTGTTGAGGATTAACTCCTGAGGTAAAACGAGGTATAAACTTCAAATAGAGATGAAATGAACAGGAGGTTTCACAAGGTGGTGTCCTCTCCCCGTTGTTGTTTAACTTCTACATCTCGAAACTCCCTCATTCCCCTGAGGGAATTTCTATCAGCTCGTACGCTGATGATTGCATAATAATGATGTCGGACAATGGATGTGGTCAAAAGAAAACGGCTATTTCTCCGACCTCTCTCGCTTCCTAGCTGCACGGAACCTAACACTCTTCCCCAAAAGATCCACAGCCATCATATTCACTAACTGGACCAAGGAGTATAAACTTGATCTTAATATTGTAGTCGATGGCGTTAAAATTCCGACTGTCAATTACTCTAAGATTTTTGGTGAATCCTTCGACAGCCTGCGCTCCTTCAGAGCCGCAACAAAATCTTCAAGTCGCTAGCCGGCAACACGTGGTTAAAAGACAAAGAAACGTTGTTGTCTACATACAAGGCAATTGTCCAGCCGGACCTTAACTATGCCGCACCAATGAACTTCTCTCCAAGGAGTTTCTGCTGGGGTGATCATCAATGCACTCACCTGCTGATTGCGGAAGCGCCTCCTAAAAGCTGCAAGAGGTCCTTCCTTAACTACATCGATGACAAAAATCAATACGCCGACCAGACTTCGGATGCAACCAACTTCAGGCATGCGATGACCGCCACTCATAGTGGAGCCATAAACATATTCGCCGACTTCCTCTCAATTAATGACATGCTTGGAGTCAAACCACCCCCCTGGCACACGAAGAGCTCGAGTTCGAGAGAATCGAGAATGCCCCTTGTACAGCTTCGTTCTTAATACTGTAGCAGGTTAAACTTCTACTTATCCAGAATCGACCCCGACATATCAAATATACGTCCAGCATGCAACGAGTCTCCGCATGATTCTAACCACCTCTTTGCATGCCCTGCTAACATGGCACATCTGACACCCCTCTCCCTATGGGTCGACCCCATCGAAACAGCACTTTTTTTTGGGACTACCGTTGTAAGCCCTCGATGAACCTTACCACCCTAATGAGGACTATAGAAACCTTAAAACAACGACAACACCAACAACTAGTAATTACTGTTCCAAAAACAATCGGGTCTCTGTAATTTGAACCGACCCAGATATTCCTTTCCTTCACCTTTCACAAATTCTTTTTTTAAAAATACTCCATACACAATTTCTTCGGGTCTTGCCATCGTTTACGTTTCTGAACCATGTAATGGGGCGGACATTATGAGAGTAACTACGGTTCGGTGTTAGACGGATCTACGTAACCGGAACATACCGAAATATTTATACGGCCAGGAACTACCCTCAAGACATCATTACTTAAAATTATTTGGGAAATTTTTTCCTTCCGCAGCCTTGTTAAATATCAAGTGATGTCCCTCAAAATTTTGCCGTAATATCTTAAATAAGAAATATGACTTTAAGTGACTTCCCTTTTAAATGTGTCCTAACTGCAGGAGGTTAAGATCTCTTTAGTAAATACATACGTCTAACCGTGCAGTTTGACTTCTTTGATGACAAGTAATACACCTTCCTGTGCATCAGCTCTACCGCTTCAAAATTGGTTATTGAAATAAAGTTTATAAAGGAAACATTTTTTTGTTTATTTTCCTACCTCCCAGATATATTTTCTTCTTGGTATCTGGACAATATTTTTTGTTGAATTCCCGATATTACTCAAGGTACTAATACCATCTGCAGATATAGATATATCTTTGTAGAAAGGTGAATTACATGGCTTTAGTAGACTTCTGGTGACTTCGAACACAAACTTTATAGGAAAAGGTATCACATGATTTTAGTAGATTTCTGCGGACGTCGAACATAGACTTTGCGTTGTCGTCGGCAACAGCCTGTAGATAAACAAGGATAAACCTTAAACAAACGTCAAATTTTCCATCTTGAAGAATTCAAGCATATGCATTTCTACAATCTTGCTACTCTTTCCCCTCCTTTCACTCAAAAACAAAAGCATTGAAAGTGCAATAACCTACGGCGTTAACTATTAAATTTCTTTGCGTGGAATATTTCAACAAAAATTTTATTTTTCATGCCGAGAAAGTTCCAGCTCATTTGTGGTTGGCTACGTTACACCACACATGTAAAATACTTCATAAACTGTCACAAAATATATGAAATATTTCTCCGCATATTTCAAGTTTTCCGTTATGTTTCCACGAATGCATACACATTAAACGACACATCTACACATTCAGCGTTATTCCAGCATTTGTAAATGTCCTTGCTTGCATCAACGTCTCATATGCCTGGATATGTTGGGTTCGTGCGTTTCCCGCACCTTTTTTGCTACTTTCGCTGCAGCAATGCAACCCAGCTGCATACAGCACATTCGCCCAGGCTAACAGAGTAGCGGCGTACATGAGATGTGGTGGCACGCTGGCTGCCAGGGACTTGCTTTTGGTAGTGAAAATAAGCTCATAAACTTTTCAACCTACCACTTCATGCGTAACCTAACTCCGTAATTACATTAACGCTTATCAACAGGCGGCATTGAAAATGTGAAAAAACTGTCTAACGAGAGCGCAGAGCGGCAAAGATAAATGTCGAGAGTGAACAAATACAATTGCAGCTGGTACAAAATGCGCTAAAAATATGAGAGCAACTGTATAATAAGGATATGTGGACTTTTTAAGGATATAGGTTCGCTCTGTGTGCCGATTCGCAGCATTCCTACGTAAGAAGCAACAATTATCCGTTTAGTGAGCGCAGTTTGTAAGCCACGCTCTCACTTGTGCGCTCTTGGCACTTTTGTATACCTTTTTGTCGCTGCTTAATAGCGCCTAACCTGTAATAAAGGTGAATGAAGTAAGCAGCAGCAGCAGCAACGACAACAGCGGCAATGAAGTTGCCGAAGGATATGCTTACGAAGTTACTACTACTGAGTATAATTTCCGTTATTTATTTTCGTTATTTTTTGTCGTTTTATTTTTCACTGTTGTAGCAACAAAGTTGCGCATTACTCCTTTCGTCCGGTGTGTGGGTGTGCTACTTAACGATTACCGCTCTTTCGTGTACGTGTGTGTTGGTGTGTGTGCGCTTTTTGTAGGCACCTACCGTGTTACAAAGGTGAGAAAAAAGTAGCAAAATGTAATCAATAATTTTAAATATTTAATGTGCAGGTGAAACGAAATGGAAATTGAAATGTTTCTCTTCACCTGGTATTCAGGGGTTCACCAGTGAAGTAAGAAGTTTCACATACAAAAATTTTTTTCCACGTAGATATGACAGTGAAGCATGTAGTAGATTAAGGGAAATGAGATTTATATGGCGAGCATATTTTTATGTGAAATAAGTGAGATATAAAACTAAAGTGATTTCCTTTTTTAAGACGCTTAAGTAGGTTGCGAGTTCGTTTCGTTGATGGACGCATAAAAAATATGCATTGCACGAAAGGAATAATTCAGTAGTTGAATTTGGTGAAATCTCTAGCTGGGTTGCATGATTTTAGATATTAGGTTATGTACAGTACTCTAGCGTATCCAAAAATTAATGTTTATTACGGCAAGCATTTTTTACGAAAGTCAAGAGGAGACCCACAAACTCACGCATTAGATGAGTCTAACCATGACCTGGCTTCAAGCTGAAAATTTGCAGACGTCCTTTTCTTCCCAAGAAGTTGTTCATATGGCGGAATCGCCGATATCAGACCACTATATTAAATAGCTGCCATCCATACTGATTAATCAAAATTAAGTTTTAGTATGGGAAATGTTTTTATTTGACCAGATATCTTCTCGAAATTTTACTCTTATTATTGTCCAAGAAATTGTAGCACATTGGTTAGATTGGATCTCTATAGCATTTAGCTGCCACTCGAACTCAAAACCAAGGTACAGATCCACATAACAGAGGGAGCAGGAGCTCATAAGTGCAAGCGGACCGATCAAAACTAAGTTTTTGCAAAGAAAATGTCTATATTTGGCAGAATATCTTAACGAAATTTGACCCTTATTATTGCACAAGATTTCAGCATAGCTGCTATTTAAATTGTTCAATCAAAATCATGGTATAGATCTTCATAAACGAGGGAGCGTGGCTATCGACCCAAAATCACAAACATACCTTTATGACCGTCTTCTAAGTTTTTCGTTACCCGGATTGAAGGACACTTTCATTATCACTAGCAAATCACCCAATGCCTCTGTATATCTAGCAAAGTGTTTTACGTCTTACTTTGTAAGGTACCTGTGAAGTATTATTATATATTACTATTATAGATTCGATGAGGTCGAAGTTAACATTTATGTCTTGTTTAACTTCTTTTTAGCAACAATGAGTTCTAAAAAAACGGTAGAAAAATTTTCAATTGGTAGAGAAAATGATACTCACAAGACTAGAGTAGATGGTGACACAGGAGCTAACAATTGACGCTCAGCTTAAAATAATTCTTTTGGAAATGATTTCAGATTACTAAACTCTTAGTAGTTAATAGAAATTTGAACAGGCGTTTAGTTTCCATTCCTACCAGTTCGGTGGGATGTCTGAAGGTATGCGCTCCCAAGTGTTTAAGTCTTGACCTCACAAACGCGGGACAGTCAAGGAGGAAGGGTTGAGTTGCTTCCACGTCATCTTCTTCCATATATTTTCGATAGATCTTGGGGCCAAAAGACTTTTGCAATAGCGCAGTCCAGCTATCTAGCTGAAGAATACAAGAGGATACGGGTGCACCGACCCGCTTCCCTTCTACCAATGGCGGTACACCTTTCCTTACCAGCTCATCAGCTTTGCAATTTCCTACGATTTCGCTATGGCCTGGCACCCATACCAGTTTTATTACAAAGACACTCGATGTTATTGACAGCCAGATTAGGCACTCCTCAACCAACCCTGAAAGCACTGTTAATGAGTTCAAGGCTAGTATCGTCGCCCTGTTATCTGAGTGTGGTCACTTCTCTAAAGGTGGCTGAACTCTGGAGCAGTAGATCTACTGTTACCTTAATGGCTGCAACCGAGGCTCGGCTAAGGCTCAGGCTCAGGAAGTTTGAAGCTGGATATGATAGAGAGCTCCTGAAAGCAAAAAGGCTCACTCCCCTCTCCTTCAACTGCTTCTTCCCACCCACAACTCCCACGTCCCTATATGGCCAAAGAAGGAGCAGTGAACAGGAACAATTGATCCGGTATGTAATCAAAGTATGTGAGGATATCCGAGTGTTCAAATTCGGGTGCTTTTATAACACAGATACTCTGTGTCTGATAACAACTTTCGTATACACCTTCCGACAATGTCTACGGGCACTATGAGCAAGATGGCGTTTAGTGCACCATAAATATTGATAAGCGCTGTCCGTTGAACGCTCTCTAGTTTGTTTGCAAGTGTGGTCTTTTCTTTATTATACTTAACCATTTAGAAGGAAGTTTCTGGGAGACATTATCGCTCTAATGCAGACATGGCCACAACTTTCCTGTTGTCAAGTTTTTTATCAGTTAATGTGAATTAGTCGGGTCAACTTAAAACCTTAGTTCAGTCACAATTTAACTATTGTTGACTGAACTAAATTGAACTACTGTCGAAAGCACTCTGCAACCCAATCAGGTTATATGAACATTGTTAAAGTATTATCTTATTTGAACCCCACACTAACATAACTTTTTCTAGTTTCGTTATAAATTGGAATACTTCGAGAGCTTAGGTTGGTGTACCCTTATGAAGTTCTGCAACAGATGTTTACCTACCTAGTTTGTTATAAGAAGAACAAAAGAGTGTTGTTTAAAGTGTTGCTGAGGGAAACGTGGACCAATTGCTTACGCTAGGCTCCATCTATTAAGAACTTAACTTTTTGCTCTGGTATTATAATTATAAAAATAACCAACTGGAGTTAGTTTAGTTGTCTTTATGATTTTTTCAAATAAACTATTCTATTATTAGGTAGCAGTGTAGTCAGAACAAAGCGACTTCATTTCTATTGGGTGTCAGGTCCCAAAGGCATGGAGGGTAATGAGATAGGAAACGAGATTGTCTGCATTGAAAAACTTATACATTGTCTATGCGTCGATCTGGACAGGAGAAATCAAAACGTGATAGATCCGATCCTGTATGCAATAGTCATGTGTAAAACGGTAGATTGCAAATATACAAAGTTTATACTGACACTCTTCATAATGGAAATATGATTAAAATACTTACTGGCCATAGTACGGTAACAGCACACGCCTGCAAAATGGGTCTGACATTTTGAGAAGACTGCAAGAAATGTTAAGAGCAAGACATCAGGAAGGCAATGGAGCTTCTTTTGTCCACTTCTACAGCATTAGCAAAGCGCTTTGGGCATATGGGGGTTCCATTGTATGAGACATTGTAAGAGGTATCGATAGTGAGATAAAAAAGTCTGTAGAAGTTCGAACCAAGCGCAGATATTCTAAAGGATGTCTGCTCCATATGGACTCCGTAACGGAATTCATTCAGGTATAAGAAGGGACCAAAACTGGTATATGTATGCCCTGTTTATTAGCCGGTTTCTAAATTAACATTAATCAGATTTACATGTCAGTGAGCGTCATTGTGAATGCTAACTTTATACTGAAAACAGAGAAGAAACCTGCAAAGCGACAACAGCTGCTAAGATTCTCTTCTTATCATTCTTCTGATTTTATTCATTAACATTTTCAGATTTATTAATTTGTCTGTTTGAATAAACCACAATTCATAACAGCGAAGATTGGAATGCATAATGTTAGAGAAATATACCAACATTCCTAAATAATGTTACCGAAACTCTACCCAGTTTTGATTTACACATTTTAGACCAGTTTTGCTAGTTTGCCAGTCTCATATGACAAATTAATCTCAAAAATTAAAATACCACCACCGGATCAAATTTGACCCGAATTGAGGACTACATTCTCACATATTTTAATACTAAATCTAACTATTTATCGACTTCAAAGTAGGTTCCTGAGGCAGGACAAGCATAACAACGCTTAATCCAATATATTACTCCACTTATTATAAGCGTTGGTTTGGATGCTCTTCAGTGCTTTCGGCGAGTTCTGGTTTTTTCGGTTTCAGCTAATTTTTGGCGAGTTAGTCGTTTGAGTATTTGATAGTTTCGATGTCATATTTATACAATCAGTCATGTCACCCTTCACTAATTTGTTTAGTCAATTTAGGATCCTCAGCTACTCGACGTCATTTTTGCAAAAGAATCAGATCTTTTGATAATAATGTGGCAATTACACGATTAATACCCAAACTAATAACCAAAATGTGTTGAGACGATCCATAAGAGATATTAAGTTTCCCTAATATCTATCTAATTCCATTACGATGACTTTGAGGCACTGTCTCTTTAACATTTTCGATGTAATTGTGGATGGAGGACTCACATGAAGACATTTTTGCAAGATGTGTTTATTTTCATAGAAAGTGGAATTTCTCTTTAAAGAAAGAAGCGAAACGCAATTACGCATGATTCAATGAGCATATTTTTACAGGATTGCAACGTTTGCCTCAAAAACCGGCTTAGCTTATTCGATTCACTACTCTCCAACGCTTGGCGCATAAAATACTGGTGTTATATTCTTAACAGGTTTGCTGTTAATAACAGCCGCATCACAACTGCTAAGAAACATGTTAATAAAAATATAATTAACATTTCCAAATCTTCACCGCTGTTGCTAACATTTTATGATAAATGAAAACACGAGGAGAAACACTACAGCAACTACTGTTAATACTCTTATACGAATGTTATCTCAATATGTGGGAACTGAATGTTTCGTTAAGTTTATCTTTTGTGCTCTCATTGCATTTGATTGCTCTCTATTTATAATGCTCACAGCAATGTGCAGCTTGTTTACACCGGCCCCAAGTAAATGTAAACACCCACAATACAGCGTTGCTGCTGCTGAGCGAGCCGGCGAGAGTAATTTTGTGAATTATATGGAAACATAGTAAATACATATGTATGTACGTGTGTGAGAGCCTCTCAGAGCAAGAACCGAATGAGTTTAGATTTGCTCAACAACTTACACCTTTGCGTGGTCGGCAATGCTCGAAACATTACAGGATTAAATATTGTTGGTGTACAAAAAATACTTGCGACAACAACAAATCGGTAGCGTTTTCATCATCGTTTACGCTCTTGTTATAAAGCTTTACTGTTATTGCTTTTAGCAACAAGCACGAACCGAAATACACGACAGGTACAATTTTTCACCTGCTCTGCCACAGTACACTCTCTCACAAGCAAACAACGCACACACACATTGCCACAAAGCTTATGCGATTTACTTTTACTGCTTTTGTGTTTGGCGAATAAAAGTAAATTGCAAAAACAAATATTTGCGCTCGCAATTTCGTCGTCGTTTCGTTGAATTCGCTCAGCTGCCCTTTTTCCCAATCGGCAAACAGTAGTTTAACAAGGAGATTCTTACCAGCAGGAGTACAATGTGCCATTTTTTGGCGCTCGCCACTGCCAAAAGTTCACCGTTACAGCATACATACATATGTACATACACAGCTTGATTGCTCGTTTCGTCGTTATTGCGTTAACATGGGAGCACATCGTTTTTACAGTTAGGCCATACAGAATTCACACAGACATTGTTGTTGCTCCAAGGAAACGGAAATTGCACGCCAAAAAAGCCAGTCGAAGCGAAACTCTTGACAAAGTTGAACGCGTTTTATGTTTGTGGCCGTCGGAGTGCGTTTTGTCGTCGGTTGCGGTACATTTTTGCGTTTTTTAGTTCTTTTCGTGTAGAAAAAGTCGCGTTCGCTCGTTCGCGTAGCCGTGTTATATACCGGTCGTGTGTGTGGCGTGCCGCATTAACCTAGGTACACACGTGCGTGTGCTTGTTAGCCACGCGTACAAAGTGGCGTCTAGACGTTACCCACGCTAATGGAAATTTTCGGCTGCTCTTGGGATATGTTACAAGAAATTTGCATGAAAATTGTGGTGCTTTGTGTGGTTCTAAGCTATAGTGTGTTCTACCTTTAATTGTTGACAGCACCGTCTGTGTGAAAAATATTTCCGAAGGTGTAAAAGTATAGTGGGCTAAAGTTTGTTGTGAAATTTGTATGTAAATCCAAAATGTAACAAATATATGTATATGTATGTACATATATATATTTACAAATAATACTTTGTCGTTTGCTCAAAGTAATCAATAAATTTGGTAAACTTCTTTGATAAATGTGCAAAACTTTGGACGGCAACTACATTGGAAGCAAGCGGTGCTAGCGAGCAGTGAAAGTGACTCATGTCGGGGTAAGTTTTAAATACCTTCTGGCACGTGAATGATAGTTCAGTGCTTGTGTTGCGAAAATACCACGTTAGTTACTTTTCTAAGTAAGATTCCATTAATCATTTCGCCAGCGATTTGTATATCGTAAATAATAAAATTATAATAATATTATACATTATAATAATACCAATATTATTATTAATGGTAAAGCAAAGTATAAACATATATGTACGTTTATCTTCTATAACTCGAATTTCTCCATAACTCGTTCACTTGAATTGGCAATAGAAGTTATATTTCATACAAATTTCCTTCAATAGATTAGAATAGTTAGAGAGACTTAGAGCTCAACTCGAAGCTTTTTTTGTGGATTATGGTGATTCGAGTTAGGGAATATACATATATATACATTCCTATATATATACATATGTATGTAAGTATATACTCGTATATCTATTTATAGACTTTTTTAATTTTGTGGCAAATAAAGAATTAGGTTAACGACGAGTAAAAATCAATATATGAAGGGATTCTTTAAAAGACTCTTAGCTTTTAAGAACATAGAGACGCTAAATTCTATAGTTTAGATTTCAATGATGTATCTTAACTATATGATGTTTGTTGAGAGCGCCCTCACTACTTATTTAACGGTATTTTTGGTAGAACTTTGCATAACGTATGTATACATATACTCGTATAATACGAAATTTTAGATCTATTGGAGGATTAAAACTTCATTGATGTAATTTGTTTATTCCTTTCTTGTGACTTAATTGTATTTATGATAAAAATTTCCATGGTTTGGCCATATCTTATAAGAATTTTATGAAAATTAAGATGCCCGCTTGAATGCTGTATCAAAGTGAATTATTTTTTTAATCCGATTTGACCGACTCACCTCATTTCTTGCTCATCTGTATATGATATTTTAACATTTTTTTAATTTCCTGCTAGATTTTGAATAAATATTAAAAAGAAGAAACTAAAATCATTCTAAATTCAATTAAGCAAAAATAAGTGTTGCTCTACAAGTTTTTTTGGTAAACATAATTCACCAACGCACACGGCAAATTTTCGGAAGTGCTTTCCAGATAAAAAAAACTTGTCATTTCGTTAAACATTTTGTTATCTATTTGCTAAAAATCCATTTTGGGTAAAGTACTTTTTACTTTTAAGAAAGTTTTATTAAAAACAGAGAATTACAGGATTTTTCAATGTTCTCAGGGCAAAATACTTACATTTACCCTCTTATTCATTAGATAGTCTAAGTATAGTATAAGTTACGATTATGTTTGGTAACTATACATTTGCGAATTAAGTAACAGTTAAAACAAGTTTTTTCTTGTAACACACCTTTCATCAAAAGTAACTTTCATTGTAAGGGTGGGAAAGTCCAAGTTGTATGTGTATTACTTTAATCAAAATAGTGGCATAATTCTTCAAAAGCGGTGAAAAAACAGTATATACTAACTATATACTACTATGAGATAAATGTTAAGACTTTGTTCATAATTTAAGAATTCTTAATTTAATCTTCATCCCTCTCAAAATAATCCCCCTTGGTTTCAGTACACTTATACCAACGTTTTTTGAAATACTCGAAAAAGTTCTTAAAGTCAATTTCCGGAATAGCCTTCAATGCGCGTAGTAATACATGTTTAATGTCTAAATTGACTCAAAACGCAAAAACCAACAGTTGTTGGCCCATAGTTCGGGCCAATTTTTACAGATAGCTTCACACAAACAACGCTCAAATAATATTCCTTTTTAGCCTGTCGGAACGATTTTGGAGTGCACGACACGTCGATAATCGATGAAAACTGTCAACATAACCTTGAGGTTTGACCTGTTTTGGCACAGTTTTTTTCGGTTTCGGCTGACCTTTGCAACGATAGATAGGTCTAAAGGTAGGATAGGTCTAAAGGTAGGCCCTGACGCTTCCTTTTGGGTGTTACAAAATTCTTGCGAAGTGCTTCAGGATGTTGTAAAACTAGTTTGGTTATAAAGAAAAAGATTTTTGAAACCCCTGAGTACTTGCCATATTTTAAAAAATATGTTATTTTCGATTTTCACATACTCATATATATACATAGATGCGACTATGTAGCAACACCTCTTGTTCTATGTTTCTTATTTGGAGAGAGATTTATTGGCAAGCGAATTGCTGACTACATGAAATATATAAAATATTGATCCCCCACATTTCACCCCCTAATATAACATAGTTGCATATAAACTCCTCCCACTTCACATGCGATTCAATTACAACTCCAACTGGTACTCAAAGCTAATATATGTATATGTTTGTGAGCACACCTGCATCACCTCCTTATACGCGAGTGCTTACACTCACGCTCTTCTCCTATCCTTCTTAAGCAGCCGTCTGCCACTTTCGTTAGCAGCCTCATTATTTCCGCCAACAGCCAAATGCCAAATGCAGCACTTTATTTTCGCTTTCTGTTTCTGTTTTATTTTCTTGGCGGCATTTGCCACTTACGTTGCAAGTCTAAGTAAGCATTGCCAATATTATTATAGGAAAAGACATTTGTTATTGTATTACAGTTACTTGGTGCCTTTGCCATATGTACCTGCCTTGCCAAGACATTTGAGGCATTTTTATATTTTATATTTTTACTTTTGCCAATTTTTATTTAAATTTCTTTCTTTTATTGCCTAAAAAAATTCTTTACTATATAGATGACACTTCTGTATGTAAATATACCGTTTTTAATATTTAACCTTGATACTTATTATAAAATCTAACTCCTATTGGATTTTTAACTCTTCTACTCTATATGTGCCCTAAATATTGTGCAAATTTCGTTGCAGGTTCTCTTCGGAATAAATGCTGTAATTTATATACATATATATATGAGACTTTTTTTCGCTCTCTTCATTCACACCGCTTTTATGTTCTCACTGTTTTTTCTGTCAACGTTCGCGTATTTACTTTGTTTCCGCTTCTCTCGACTTTTGACCTTCCCTCCTGTTGCTGTCGCTCATTATACACAATGTTTGTGTTAAGGGTTTGTTTTGACTTTTGTTACCGGCATCCTGAGAGTTCTAAATTTCAATGCGGTTTTTTACTTGTTTTAATAATCTTGTTTTAATAGTCTCTTTTCTTTAGATATTTATATTTTCAATGAATGCAATGGACAATGACAGCTGTTTACTCTAATAGAAGATTGTACCTTCTCTATTCAGCTCTGCAGCTTGAATTATTTTCTCCAGCAGTAGATTGAAGAAATCACACGATAGGGAGTCGCCTTGCAAATGGCAAATTGCAAATACAAGAAAACATATTTTTATTAAATAAATTCTTTCATAACAAGAAAAAACGTTAACTTCGGTTGCACCGAAGCTAAATACCCTTCACATGTGCATTTCTGTTAGTAACTATGTGTTCAGTTTGTATGGAAGCTATATGCTATAGTAATCCGTTCTGAACAATTTTTTTGGAGATTATATTGTTACCTTAAGCAGTAATTCATGTCAATTTCATTTCATGAATACTATATCTTGTCAAATGCAAAAGTTTTCCATACAAGAACTTTTTTCCGATCGTTCAATTTGTATGGCAGCTATATGTTATAGTAATCCGATCTGAACAATTTCTTCGGAGATTACATTGTTGCCTTATAAAATAACCTGCACAAAATTTCGTGAATATATCTTTTGAAATGAGAAATTCCAGATTACTAAAATTGTTTAAAAAAGCTCGAACAACAGTTGAAAACATCTCTTACCGGCTTAAAAATGAAAATCGAGTGCCCAAACAAGCAAACGTTAAGAGACGTGGATTGTCAAACTAAGCGAGATCGAACCTCAGCCGAGTGTACCAAAACTTCGTATCAAGATAGAGAAATATTTTAAAATAAATTATAACGTCGAGATCATTTGAATAGTCAACCGAAGGGAGGGCAAAATGGTAGAATTGTACGAAAGAAACCCAAGAAGAATTGAAATCTGCGATTGCAGTTTGTCTACACTTACATTGGGAGAGATTTTTCATTCTGGAAAGACGTGACATTCACAGATGTAAGCAAATACAATAATTTTAGATGCCAGAGTGAATGTGTACAGAAAACCCAATCAGAGATAGATCCTAGATATTGAGAGTTAAGCACGGTGGGGGCCATATGATAGTCTCGGGTGCTTGTTCAGCTGCTGATATTGGTATATTGCACTTTGTCGGAGGGGTTATGGACAAATACCAATGTTTAAATATATTGAAAAGTAATCTTATATAAAATGCCGAAAAACTTATTATAAAGGACAGTTATCATGTCTACCAATATAATGATCCTAAACATCGAATCATGGCTGCTAAATCATTGCCTAAGGGTGATCATAACGCCTGCCCAATCACCAGATATAAACGTGATTGAAAAATGTGTGGCATAACTTGGAAATTGAAATATGGAAGCACAGCCTATTGAGTAAAAATACTTTTAAAAAGTCCCTGTGGCAGAATGAAATATAAGTAAGCAATATACCAAAAAGCTAATGTAATCTATCACAAATTGTTTAAGATTCCTTACTCTCCAAAAAGAATATTCGAAAATATATTAGTAACAATCTTATTAGTACTTTACTTAAAAGTTGCCGTAATGAATCATTTTCACTACCTCGAATAAATTCCAGCCGAGCTTCCCAATTTTTTACCACATTTTCCTTTAGGGCCTTATGTCGGCAATAATGCATAAATATTTTGTTTCAAGACGTCAATCTGCTTACTTTTCACGAAATATAGTGCAGCGGTGCAGCGGTCGGCCCTACATCCCGAGGTAAAGCGCTGAATAAATGTTTTCTTCACAAAATTGATTGTTTGGTTGGCTCCATGACAATTAGCGGGTTCTTGCTGGAACCTAAGGTTTAACACATCAATATCCTCCAGTTCAGGCATGAAAAAGTCATTCATCTTGGCTATAAGCATTCCCGCTTGACTGTAACTTTATGAGCTGCTTCGTTATTGAAAATATATGAACCAGTAATTCTCTCTGCCCATAGAGTACACCAAACGGCGACTTTTTGAGGATGTATGTAACTGCAACTCAACAATGGTGAGATTATCACAACTTCAAATGCGTCAAATTTTTGTTTTAACGTACCCATTCAATCAAGAGTGAGCTCCTGCGCTGAACAAAAAATTTCCTGTGTGGGTCGCGGGAATCGAACCATTATTTTGGTAAACAATTTGCATGGCCTACAAACGTTGTTCCAGACTTACTGTTCTTTACAAAATGGCAAGTCACTGAGTGTAAATTAAGTGACAGCTGGTGTGGACACCGCTTACATGGCTATAGACTAAACACGTTTTGTAGTGGTCCGAGGCTGTTTTCATCTTTTCATTGGGTGTGTTTTTTATCCGTGGCTTATCTCAAACCCACCGGGTTGTGGAGGAATGATTCGTTTCCTCACTCAAACGGATGCTTTTTTGGATACCCAGAGGATACTTGGTCTAAGACCGGTAGTCGGGAGCTGCTTGAGTTTATGGCTACTTCCAAGTGAATGGCGCTCAGGGAACTTCTACACTTGGCTCTCCCATCCTCGTTGGAAATTGAGAGGAATCTCAGGCGCGAATGGTAACCTATGTTTCGGTGAATGGTTTTTGTAGTCTTCTGCGAGGTTTTTTAAACTTCAAATCATTAATCCCTGATTTAATGGCTTTAGTAAACACAGAACCAAATATTCAGCTGCTTTATACAAATTTTGACACCAAGTCCCACTGTTGAATTTCGGCTATACTTAATTTTTATTCCATACATAAATATTTCTAAGCTTAATTGGCATTCTCTCTTGTTTTTAATTGCAGCTTACAACGAGTACAGATTAATTAGTAGAACAATTTACACTGTAAGCTTTTCGGCAAAAAAAGCGAAATTAAAGTCAGTGAAATTTTTTACTGAACGCCTAGTAACAAGAAAAATATCGCGGAGCATGGAGATACAATTAATTACGCGTCAAAAATGCTAAAAACGCGAACTTTTATTTCAAATATTTAAACTAGAGCGGAATAAAAAACAAAACCGAGTACCGTTGTAAGGAAAAAAAGTTGTGATAAGCAAATTTAAGGAAAAGCTAAGAAATTCTGAAATTATGGAAATTAGTGTGGCGCAACAAAAACATGAAAGCATTGAGTAACGGCGCTCAAAATAACGGAGCAGACAAACTTTGCGAAATAAAACGGACAAATTCACTAAACGCACACAACAACAATTAGTGGTTAGTGAGAGAAATAAAAATTAACATAACGTGCTGTTGCGGGCGAAAGTGTAGAAAAAACAACAATATTAACAACAACAACACGCATATAATAATAAGTTGATAAAATAAGCGGCAGCAAATTAAACATAAACCGCTTATGAAAATAACGCCACCACACTTGTGGCCAGCAGACTGGCTAGAAACAGAAGGAGAACAAGCAAGACTGTCGCGCAAGCAACTTGCAGCAGCAAAAACTGAAAACACAAAAATAAATTCAGAAAAAAGCTTAAATACCACAAAAAGTGGCGCAAAGTGAAAAAATGCGTGCGAAAAACTTTGCCCCAATGGAGATGCGCTTACGCAGCGGTAAAATAAAAATTTGTACAAGAAAATCAATTTCATAAACAACAACAACAATAAGCGAAGCATAAGCCAAGAAAAGCAAAAAAAAGGACGAAAATATGCTACCGACAACAAAATAAGCAAATAATAGAGAATCCACAACAATAAAAACGAAAAGCAACAACAAAAGCGGCCAAAGTGTGGATACAAAGTTGGCTAAGCTACTTGGCTGACGTGACAGCTAATGGCAATGGCCGCGCAACGCGCAAATAAATGGCTAAAATTCTGTACGCGAACTGAGCAGTCACTTAAGCGCCGCCGCGCCTCGGCAGTCGACGAGACGAAAAAACGCGAGTCTATCGATTTTTGTGTGAGTCAAAGTAAGTAAAACAACAAAAACATGCCACTTATGCTACAACAACAATTAGTTGTAGAAAACATACGAAGGATTTCCCGAGTTTTCCGTTATATATTCTATAAACTAGGATGTATGTGGGTGTGTTGTGTTTGTGTGTGCGGAGAAAAGTGAAAGGGGCGCAATAAAACTTTGATTTGCTCATTATTATTAAGTTTGCCTTGCAAAAACAGTAAGCACAGCGTGATAACTAATGCCCAGTTCCGAATGCTGCGCCTTGTAGATCAGCTGAGAATATATACTTGAGTATATATGTACATATGTATATATCTATCTACATAGTAAGCGTGTAAGTAAAAGTTGATGAAGAGCAAGCTCGAGTAGTTGAAGTAATAGTAATTTATCAGTTGTTGGCGGTAAAGTAGGCAAAATGGATTTACTATTACCGCATTAAAACTTTTATTGGCGCAAATCGTACTCGCGCGAACTTTGCAGATGGCTGAAGTTTGCGTCCGCTACTGGTAACTAGGAAGTAGTTCATAACTAAATAGTTGATTTTGTGATACAGAAAATTAGATAGATTTTGAGGAAGCTTGAAATAAAGTAAGCTTATTTTGATGTGTTGATACCGAAAGTCACGCGGTAACATGACATTGGTCTTCACAACGATCTAAAAAAGATTATGGTAAAGAAGACTAAAATTCGATGAAATGATCAATCAACCTGCCAAACTGCAAAGTCATGTGAAAATTCAGTAGGATGACTACTTATCTTGAACTTCACCTGACTACGTTAAGGACCAAACCTGGACAATGCGTGGCTCATAAGCCTATAAAATTAACCTAACCTAACCTCCTCGATCTCTAGGCCTTTCGATCATTATTGATGGATATAGAAATCAATATTTTGGCTTTGGCTTCAAAGACAATGTCCGCCATTTCTAACATGGGTAGTTGCTGACGACAGCCTTACCCCACGGCGATCAAGAAAACAGCTTATCAAATCAATGCGGTGATCAGCGCCAAGAAATTGGCAGTGTGGAAAGGACACAGTAACCCTTTTTGCAAAAATGCATTATGCCCTTAAGCAGCATTGTCACCGTTTTTTCATTCAATATATCCACCCCCACCTCTAAGCCGTAAGCAGAGAGCCACGAACCATTTAAGCTGACTAGAGGGTCCTTTCTGTCTGAAAAGTAGCTGCCCAATGAGTTATTTCCGGACAATCAAGCTTTTCCAGTCGTTGCACCACTCGATCACAGCTTAGATAGTCAAACGCCCCTTTGAAGGCCAAGGACATATTTGTTGACATTCTCTAACAACATTCAGAACATAAAGCCATTCAACCTCTATTCTTTCTTGAGCCCAAACTGCCTATCCGACCACATACCCTATGCTAGCTCCTGATGCCGTTCCACAGTAACCCTTCCCACCACTTTTCCAGGTACTGAAAGGGACTGATGCCTCGATAAAAACGAGGATCACTCTTGATCTTATCAGGAGATTTTAGAAAAAGAATAACTTTAGTATTTTTTCACTCGCGTGGAAAGTGTCGCTCCCAGACGCATTTAATATATTTCACTCCAGGTATTACGGATTAAACTTCTACAAGCTTTTGTTGCAGTCGTATATCTACCAGTGCTACCAATCACATTCGGTCGCACCACATAGTGTTGGAAAAGTGAGATTTTAAGCTTCATTTAAATGGAAAGAATGCCGCGCAAGCCACCAACGAAATTTGTGGCTATGCTGAATCTGTTTTGAAGATGCTGTATATGGAAATTTCAAAATTTTAGTTTACACTGATGGAATTTTCTAGCGGAAAAATTGCAAAAAGTGATCAAACAAAATGGTACATATTTGCTTATTTATTTATAATTATAAATATAAAAAAATAAGTTAAAATTGGATCTTTTACCGCTACGCTTGTCACCCAGATAATGTGCTATTCAGCCGCTCTATACCCTCCTGCACACAAAACAACGTAATCTCGTAAGCTGAAATCGCTTTATGCGCCGCTTAACTATCGCTTAAATTGTCAAACCTTCATTACGAAAGTAGCGTAGGAGATTTATTATTATAGGAAAAACTTCTGCTTGGAAAATACTTGGGAAACGTCCCATTGGTATGGAAAATTGTATACGCCTGGTGGTACTTTGATTAGCCAAGTAATCATTTTTAATTTAGTTATATTCAGTATATCATTGAAGATATCTTATAAAACGGCAATCTGTCTGATATCAAGCCTTGTATGACGGCTGCGGTAAAGTTTCTTACTAATGCAAGGATCTTTCAACTTGAGAGCCTGCTCTACTTAGACTTACCTGCTATGAAAAAACTTGTGAATATCATATCATGTATAATTCTATTGTAAAATCCATGATTCAGTACCTAAATCGGGTTGAGAAAAACTTAACTTTGGTTAGCTTGCCTTTGTGTAACCTATGCACACTCTCACTCACTCGGGTTTAAAAAGAAAAGATTTTTTAGACGATAATCCTGATATTTATTAGCTGTGCTTTGACAAAATGAGCTTTACTTAGGTCTAATCGTACGACAAAACTATTTTTTTAACCTATCTTATGCTATCTAAAAATATATCTTAATACTTATAGGCTTATCGCTCTTTTTACGGTCTTTCGTCGAGGTTTTATCTGTAACTTAACAAGTAGAATCGCCAGCTCGCCATGAAATGCTCTACAGCAGCCATTTAGGTCTAAATAACGATCGTTGGAAGAATTTACCAAAAATTTCACCTTAGCATTATATCTACGTTTAAGATAATATATTAGACCTCAACTATTAACTTGTCGACAATAGTTCAAAGAATCGCTTTTAGTCGAGCAGTACAATTAATTTCTTTCAGAGTAGATTGTTGGTATCTGAAGTGTTTTTAGAGTGATCCGCAGTTAAAAAGTAATTTCTATGATATCTATTATACTACTAGTTACTGAAGCTGTCTCAGAAGTAACTTCCTACATCTGAACTTCTTGCTTTTACAGTTAGTTAATGAAATATTGGCATTTTTTTTGTAGGCCACACCCTCAGAAAGAAGAAAAAAATATTTTCCACCTTGGAAAACTTTCTAACAATACATACTTTTTTTTAGACAACTTAGAAATCTTTTGGCTTGATGGCTACAAGGAAGACACTCGCTGAAATGAAGCAGAAATTTGATCTTCAAGAAATTATAAAATATTACTCAAAGTTATATTGAATATCTTATGGTCGAGTTTTTCATTTCATTCTCGTTTTCTTTGAAATATGTCTCCAAATATTGCACTGTAATCCAGAATCGCCTTAAGATATACTTATATTTAGGTTGTGAATCCTAAAAGTATGCAACTGTATATCAGAGCATCTTAGAAATATTTTAGAAATATCCGCTTCATGTTGAAAACGCTGTATCCGAGACCGAGCATCCATGATCTTTTATTATATACAGACACATAATCTCTACTCAAGTTGTAGTAGGATCAAATGATTTTGAGAGAAAATCCGTCTGCGGCACAATATACTCCAATCGACACTAAGCTGCAGTAATTTTCAGATCTGTACTAACTCTAGATTTCAGACCAAAAGTTGTGAACCCTAGAAGTATACTACAATATTTTGTAGCATAATAGGATTTTGGTCCAAAATACTTCCTTCGAAACCAAGTTGCAGTGATGTTCAGATCTAAACTAACTCTACATCTCTACTAAAATTGCGAACCCTAAAATTAACATTTCTTAGCATCATAAGATCTTCAGAGAAAACCCGTCTCAGGTTCGAAGTACTTCATTCGAAACCAAGCTGCTGTGATTTTTAGATCTATACTAACTCTAGATCTCTGTGAACCCTAAAAGTAGACTACAATATTTTACAATACCATACAAATTTCTGAAAAAAATTCGCGAACACTTCATCCGAACCAAGCACCGACCATCTTTCCAGTCATATTCAGTCATCATACTCGGTAGGGGGACAGAACTAAACGTAATCTCAATAGTCTCATACCTCCACTTATTATATAAGTTTGAGCACTGTAAACTTTGAATACTTTTCTGCGGCCACTTGCAGAACTCTTAGAAATAATTAAAAATTGAAAGCAACCTATCAACCCGTTATATAACACCCACAGCTGTATTGAATTTGTTTAAATGCTTTTACAGCCTTGTTAACACCAGAGACACTTAACCACACACACACACATACATCCACTCACACACTTAAGTAAATGTATGCATGCTTGCGAGCTTATGCTTAAGCGCACTTGTATATGTGCATATAGTATATATAGATATAGTATATACATGTGTGTGTATGTGTGTGCTCAGCACACTCTTTACTGCTTGCGTATGTGTGCGTGTTTGCTTACACCTACAAAACTTTGAAAGTCGAGTAAGTTGCTGCTCTACTCACTTGTGTTGCCAACAGACAAGCGCTACAACAACGACGACAGCAACAACAACAACAGCACTTTTCTGCCTGTCTCTTTAATCCAGCAATTTGTTCAACATCTTCCACTTTACTTGGCTAACTACTTAAGTGGGAGAGTGGGTGTGCTAGAGTGTTAGCGTGTGTGGGTACTGTGAGTAGATATATACAGTTATTGCACCAGTGTCCTTGTTGTCTACTTTCTGCTTGAAATTTCATTTAATTTCCACGCATGTGTTTAATGTGTTTTTAATTTACTTTTTGGTCGCTAGATAAACGCTGTTGGCGTTCCGTCGCCGGTTGCAGGGAAAGTGAGCGCTGCAAAATATTTCCCATTCAACTGCTTGGGTGCTTCAAATAGTTAAATGTATACACGTACGCCTTCGTATGCGCCGCAGTGTACTTCATATTTATAAGTGTAAGTGTGTGTGTGTGTGCTTTATAAGGCAATTGGGGGCAAAAGTTTATCTAAATTCTGTTTTTTGTTTACGCTACTCGAAGCGCTTCAAGCAAACATACATAAATATATGCACTCTCTCTCTCGATCTCTCTGTCTCTGGCCACCTTCTTTCGTTGTGACCCTTGTGTACAATCTGCACATACGTTTCGCGTTAACGACATTAGATAAGTTAACGGCATCTAATGTCAATTTAATTATGTGAACTTCTACTGTGTATCCGTTTCCCATGCGGCAAGGATGTGTAAACACACCAACTTATGTGCGTGTGTTTGGCAGAAAATCGTCTACAAATAGCAATTTCGTGCCCGTCCCCCACCACCAACATAACACCACATACATACGTACATCCCTACATTATTGTTGTTTTTGCTATTTTTTCTACGCTGTAATTGACGTTTGCTGTCGTTTGTTCATCTGCTTATTTATTTATCGATTTGATTGCTCAAATTTGCTCCAATATAATTATGTGCTCTTAAACCATGGGGGAAAAAGTCGAGTTCGTCAAAAGGCAATCGATAATAATGGTACTTGCTTGCAATCACATTATTTTAAATTTATGTACTTCACAAAATTGTTTTCGATGTTCGAATAAATGTTTATTTGTAGGGTTAATAAAACTTTTTGTTTTAAAAATTTCAACTTTTTCTTCGAAAAATTTCTTAAAATCAAAGGTTATGAACTTGTGAAACACCATTGAAATAAATTTTTGAACTTGTGAAACACCTGGTTAAGCATTATGTAACATACTTCCGGCAATAATAACTTTATATTTATGTTCATTAATACAAACGTTGAGTTAACTTATTGACTTTTCTTCAGTCTTCCTTCAAATCGATGATTTGAACTTCTTAACACCTTCAAAATAAACCTATAAGTGAAACAACTCGACAAACCTTAAAAAAACTTTCATAAGGTTAATAAAGCTGTAAGTATAATACTCCAAAGAATACTATCATTAAAATCTGTTTCAGATTTACATATAATATAATTATAACATTATTTTAATTGTTTGAATATTTTCTACGAAGCCTTTCGTAGAAGTGATAAAATCTTTTGATTTTTTAAACGAACAACAATTTTTACCATTTGAAAAGTGCTGACGTTGTGAACTTGTGGAACACCTAGTTCAACTTTCAGAATGTTTAAAAAAATTTAATAAATATACATGTATAAGATATTATACATTTTCAATGATTCCTTTAATTGAAAAAAAAGTTCCGAGGTTTCTTATTAAAGGCCGTCAAGTTGAACGACATCTCAGACAACTTACTTTGATCTTCCTTGCACACTGATACAAGTAGAGGTATACCCTTTTCACCTGTTGATTTTTGTAATAATAAAGAGAAACCATAAAGCTTACAATGTCGCGCAGTTAAGAAGTTAACGTCGATTATGGGAAGCCTTAGTACAGCTATAACCAATCGAAGTGCAGGGAAATAAGTAGCTTCAGAAACACCAAACAAAATTAATCAGCTATCGGCGATCCCGTGATCCCTTGTTCACAATATTCTACCACCATGGCTCAGTTTGGTCAATTACCATTTTATGTAGTCAAAGTTTTATGGCTTTATTGTAAAAATCTTGCTTTATAACTATGTAGTCGGAAGGTGTTTTGTCGCGAAGGTCTTGAAATCATTGCGTCTCTGCTTTTTCTTTGCTCACATACCGACGACAGATATGTTAGTGAGGCGAAGTCGCTGGAGAACAAATGTAGTGAGGTTTTTCAAGGATGGGCTAAAACGTAGGAGGAAGGTTGGAGTAGGAGTTTTCTGTACGTAGCCCTTCGTCAATCATAGTTTCAAACAGAGCTCACTGTCATTAAGGTACCTGTTAATATATTGCTCCGAAAAGCAGTGTCTGTTAGATTATTGAACAGTCACTCACTATGCGCTCAAAGTTCGGGAGTGTCTGTCCTTACTGCTGATAGCAACAAGCTACTTCGTGTGAGCTAGAACTAGAGTAAAAAGCAAGAGATATACTGAACTAGTTGCTCTCAGCTGTTCTGTGTTTAAGTACCAGGGAATTCTCAGTATTCATTCAGATTCTTATTGTCGCTCGCCACAGAATTGACCTTTTAACATAACCTAACGTAACCGAACTATAAATGTTGAAATATCTGCTCAATCTACCCCTTCCGAAATGAACTCAGGCCTTTAAATGTGGTCAAATTTGTACTTTACGTTTTTACTCTGAGTCTACATCTACTTTATTTTGTTGGAGACATGCTCTTGGAAAACTGGGGAAAACAACCTTACATAGAGAACACATGCGAATACACCCAAAAGGTTGGTCGATATTTCAGGTCAAAAAACTACCAAAACTGCCCTGAGTTTCACATATTCGATATCTGAGGCTAGAATGATTATGAATATCTTTATTATCTTCAAGTATAATGTAAAATGAAAAAAAATCAGATGAAATTAAAAAATGTCAAATATGGTCAGTAGGCGTGGTTGCAGCTCACATACGCCCATTTACAGACTGTAATATTCTGGAAATGAAATTGTCAGGAAAATGAAAAAACTTGGCTGGGTATTTTTTTAGATACTGGATTTCAACTAAAAGTAATTGTTGTCACTTCCCTTCACCCTTGTCGCCCTTGTTATTATTTTTATAAAGGTTGATCCTTTTTGAGATTCCCTACTTTTTTTTAAAGATAAAGCACATGAACTTCAAATTAAATGTTGGATGTTTATTATCATTAGACAGAACATTCTTTGAAATTTATTATTTGAAGATTAATTTCTTTCAAGTATTGGGCGCGGGTACGTCTCAGATGGTTGACTCCATCGAGTCCAATTTTCGATGACTCGTTCGAACATTTAGACTGGTAACTAGCGAATGATATGTGTGATATTTGCTCCAAGACCAAGACCTGAATCGACTTGTGAATGTCCGCATAGACTTTAGACACACTTTATCGGTGTGACATCACACGATTTTGGTGACCAATCGACCAGCCCAAAACGTAGAGTTATCTGCTCAGCGAAGTGTTCTCCTAATAATAAATCTATTGATTGATGTGATGTGTGGAAAATGGCGACTGCTTGTTGAATCCCAATGTCGCCGAGAGCACGAGTTTAAATCAAGCATCAAATAGTCGGTTATTGTGACGTGATAATGGTCGCCATTGACGGATAAGTTCTCACCGCTATCATTTTTGAAGAAATATTGACCGATCCTTCCACCGCCCCGAAACCACACAAAAATATTTTCTTCAGGTTTCGCGTGGTATTAAATGCAGCAATTTTGTTTGTTTTCATACCCATTGAGTCAGAAAAAGGCCTCATCGCTGAACAACATCTGGCTTGAAAGCGTCGGATCTTTTTGGAACTTTTCAAGGGTCCATAGCGTGAAGCGATATCGGTTGTCAAAGTGGTGTGGATACAGTTCTTGCACAAACACTTTTGCATACAATTATAATAATACTTATTGTTGGCAAGTTTGCTCACTTTGCTGGCTGTTAGAGTCCTTGTGTGATTTGTACTTCAGTCTATTACAGAACTGTAACCTGTCTACTTTGTAAGTAATATCTTAGCCACAGGTGACATCCTCTATGTTATATTCACTGTAATTAATTAAAGTTTTATATCTTAACTTACGGCTGAATTCTGGCTGTTAGAGGTTTTCGATGACGGAACTCTGAGGGCATATTATTGGTCCAATTGTATACAACAGTAATATCCGTAAAGGTGGTCTTCTTACAGTATCAGAAATGTTGTGTATATAATTTCATTAATTTACCTTCAATTTTACTGAAGATATAGCCAACAGGGATAGACGAATGAACGAAACTCAACTCAATGCTTATCATTAATATATATATGTATATATACAACTTTCAAGCCATTCGATTACTTCTTAGTGTTACCAAGAACCATTAGATGAACAAAAATGTTTCGAGAGGATACAAATTTAACTATAGAATATAGAAGGGATTTTTTTTACGAAATTTTAAGGGACTCATATCAATATAGTTGCCAAAGAATCCAATTGCTTTTCTTTAACTAGCCTCATGTAATCACAGTACTTTCAACTACTAAACCATAAAAGCTATGAACAATACCACACAAGTCATAAAATTAACCCTTCAAAAGCTAAAGTTTTCTTGGGTCCATAAACCTTGACCTTAACAAATTTTCATAAAACAACTACTCACTCACACGCAAACACTCCAGGCAACTACGTTAACCACATTGCATTTTGCTTTCAATTAAATGCACCACAGTGGCAAATTAAACTTTATTGAGTAAATCAAGTGGTGATAAAAATTAACCAAACACAACTGCGCCACGGATAACCCGAAATAAATTTGAAATATCAAACGAAATTAAAGATCGATATTTGAAAAGTTAAATTTTTATGGTTTTTTAATGCAATTAAATTGCAATAAAATGACAATTTTAAATTTATAAAACACACACGCAATGCGCCTTTAAATGCTTTAAGGAGGCGCGCACAAAGCAAATAATACAAGCGAGGGTGAATGAGAAAATCGCTCACACATCCATCACCCTGACACAAATGATTTGGCCTTCCGACTGTTGATTGAGTTTAAGAAGGAATTAGAGCAATCGACAAATCAAGCAGATAATGCAGCTGGCATCAACTAAGCTGAGTTTGAGTGTGTGCTTTCTCGTATATGTGTTTATAGGTATATGGGTGTGTGTTGGCATCATGACAGCTAGTGAGGAATAGAATGGATTTGTATACCTTGAACAGGGTAGATTAAGTTTGCTACGATAAAGATCATATACAAAAATTAAATAAGGGAACCGCGTGACGAGCTGATTGGATTTAGCCAAGTCTGACTGTGCCACAAGTCGTTCCTGTATATATGCGAACTAGTCTCTCGTTTCCGAGATATCGATCTGAAATTTTGCACACGTCTTTTTTTCCTCAAAAATATGCTCACATGTCGGAACCAGCGATATCTAACCACTATAGCATATAGCTGCCATACAAACTGATTGATCGGAATGAAGTCTTTGTATGGGAAACTTTTGTAGTTGACAAGGTATCTGCATAAAATTTAGCATGACGTATTGCCCAAAGCAACGATACAATCTCCGAAAAAATGGTTGAGATCGAGCTACTATAGCGTATAGGTCCCATATAAACTGAACTATCGGAATTAAGCATTTGTATAGGAAACTTTTTGATTTGACAAGGTATCTGTATAAAATTCGGCATGACGTATTGTTCAAAGCAACGATACAATCTCCCAAGAAATTATTCAGATCGGGTCACTATAGCATATAGCTGCCATACAAACTGCAAGATCTCAATCAAGTCCTTGTACAGAAAACCTTTTTATTTGAAAAGATATCTTCACTATATTCGGCTTGGCTTATTAACGAAACCAACTGTATAATCTACGAAGATTTTAGTAAGCTCCGATCGCTATAGCATATAGCTGTCATACAAACTGATTGATCGGTGTCCAGTTCTTGTAGGGAAAACTTTTTTATTTGATAAGATATCTTCACGAAATTTGGTAGGACGTAGTAGCTGATACAACAATACATTCTCCTAAGAAATTACTCAGATCGGACTACTATAGCATATAGCTGCCATACAAACTGCACGAACTCAATCGAGTCTTAGTATGGCATATTTTTCTATAAAGGGTATTCTAGCTTCGGTGCACCCAAAGTTTACGGTTTTTTCTTATTTAAGCACACACACGCACACACATACAAAGTTATACTAGTATGTGCCAAGCTTAAAAAACGACCTACAAAACATCGAGCAACAACTAATGAGCTGCATGGCACACATTCAAATGCTGTAAATACAGACACACATACATATGTACTTTCAAATAGTAAAATGCCTTTGACACCCCTGCCTCCTGCTGCGACTTTTGCTCGCTTTACATATAATATGCTGGTATGTGTGTATGTGTGTGTTTAATAACAATGTCCTTGCGTGCTTGCAGCAAATTTTCCTCTTTGGCATTTTCACGATTTGCTTTCTGCTTATTCTTACTCTCCAATTGCTTCTTTTGCTTTATTACAAGGGTTTATATACAACTATGTTGCGCTAGTTGGCTTTTATAGACAAACATTTTTTTTTTTATTTTCCTCACATACAAATATTTTTCTTGTTTTCTCGCATACACATGTACTTTTGTTCGTATGTGTTTGTATAGGTATGTACAGTTGTTTTCTCTGTGTGTTGGTCCGATTTTATATTGCTGCTGTATGTTCGTGTCCCTCTTTCGAAATGTCACTTCACCCAAAACCTAGTCTAGCGGTATTTTACAAAATTTTCCTTTTGCTCATTTCCTTTTCGTAATTTTTCTCATTTTCCTTACCTTTTATTTGCAGTTTCTGCAGAAAATTACGTTTACAATGCTTTAACAATATTTGTGTGCGGGCGTGCGTGAGCGCGCAAAAATTGTAGTTTATTGAAATCGATTTGCTATAAAATGTGAAAGTGGCAGTTTGACAATGGAAAGCTGTGGCCAGGCTTTGGCGGTTTGGTGTGCTATAGAAATTTAAGGTGTATGAACTATATATGTATATAAACATTAAATTATTTGGTTTTTACCTCAGGATGCATGAGTATTAGTTACCTATATAAGAGATTTTTTACTTTGAGATTTTTTAGAATGCGACAGATTTCTCGATTTTTCGGCAAGAAGATTCACCGACGCTGCTCGAGCCAAAGATTTTGTCAGACTATTCCCATTTCTGTCACCTATTCCAACTTTAAGCACAAATTGTAGTCCAATGGATTCAAATCTGGAATTTCAGACGACGAAGCTAACATATGAAAGCAGGAATATTGCTTTTAAGCCCCTGCTGGTTAGCTTTTGCCTTGTGTGCTGCAGCAGAATCTCCTTGGAAGATCCTATGCTCTCGATTAAAGAGATTATGGCTTAACTGCATTACCACACTTTCTGAAACATCCTGCTCGTTCACTTTTGCTCTAGTTTTAACTTTCTTTTCACAAAAATGAAACGATGTACTGCTTTTACAAGAAACTCCCCACTTAATCATTGGAACAGCTGGCTGGTGATCACGTTGAACCCTTAAGTGGGTAGTAAGGGTTTTTTTTTTGCATTTTTATTTTTTTTTTATTTTATATTAATGTACAATATCTTAAGATTATTCTGTGAAAATTTGAGAGCAATTAAAGAAAAATTGACGGAGATATACACTTGAAAGTCTCCGCCCTCCGATTTGATTGTGAGCGGCTGTGAAACTTTAAACGTGTTTTTCTCACAGTTCTCTTTTTCGAAGCCGGTCTAGTCTGTAGCTCAAAATCAACTTGCACAGTCTTTCTTTACATAAATTGTGAGGTAACGCTGTCAAGCTTTTTTTCTTTTTTAATTTTAACTTATTTTTAAACAACAAAATGTCTAATATTTTTGGTGAAAAAGCAGTATTTTGAGTTCCGAGCGTTGTAAAAAACTGAAAATCATTAAAACAAACTCGACAGTGTTACCTGAGGAAACTTATGAACTAATCAAATCAATTTGGTTTTTTAATTTCAAATGATCCAGTCATGAGTTATGCGGTTCACCGCACATCAATTTTTTTTTGGAAGGTCTGCGAAGATACTCTGTCACCGTCTCATTTTTTAATATTTTTCTATGAAACTTTCACAGAGTATTCTCTAAATATCATTTAATTATGCTACAGTTATACAAATTAATAAATATTAATTGTGTCTTTAAAAAAAATTATTGAAAATATGATTTTTTCGCTCGAATTAACCTTACTTATAACATATTTTGCACCTTTGACAGTTTGTGAGTAGATTTTTTGGATTTCCTTATAAAAACTACTTCATAATTTTGTAACCGTTTTCAAATTAAGAAGCCAAGAGAGAGAGAGAGAGAGCGAGAAAGGAAAAGACAGAGAAAGTTTAGTAAGGAAACTAGTATACTACGTTACTTGAGAAAAACTCGCAAATGTTTCAAAATGTTTATTAACTTTGTGCTATCTAAGGCTACTTACTTATATGGTTGGAGCAAGCAGCGAAAACGGAGTGCGGGCTCCCAACTTATGTCTCTCCCACAGTACCAGACTAAATATTAATACTTGGAAGAGAAGAAGACATTTAAGTCCCTTCTATTGTACGGACTGACTGACGCCTAATCTATTGTAAATGTCTCATTATTATTATAATTAGAGCTGACGTGTCGCTGAATGATTTCCATTTTACAGAGGACTCGCACATAAGTGCTGTCAAATTTTCCACCGTGAGTGAAGGTATCAAATGTGGTTTTCAACTTTTTTCTTATACTTGAAAACTGAGGGCAATGACAAAGTACTACTTCTATACACTCTGTACACGTCGTACAATGTGGACTAAAGTCATGACGATATTTGTATAGGTAGCTTCTATAGCTTCCATGGTCAATGAATATTTGTGGAAGGTGAAAATGCAGATCCCCACTTTGTCTATATATCCACGAATGTACATATGAGCCAGCTTGTGGACCAGATTTGCTGCCACATTGTGATGCTTTTGCTTCTCCTTTCTCTTTTTGCTGCTGTAGACGTTTCTGATAAGTTATTTATTCGCGCGATATTTAGCCACTACTTCCACTATGGGGTCATTCGGATATGCGAACTTTTTGGTTGATGTATTCTTGGCAACTTGTCGTTCATCAAGTTCCATAGTAGTGGGCCAGAAGCCGAGTCTTGCGGTACTCCACTGGAGATAGTGTAGCTCTGAGTGCCCTTCCCGTGTGTAACTCGTATTTTGAAAGTAGCTAATTTCAATATTTATCAGATAATGAGGGGCGCGTATTTCGTTTAGAGCTTTCATTATATTGCACACTTATTATTAGCAATATTTTTTGGTACCACTTTTCATCTTTTTTCACTTATTGCTCATTTATCAGTATCAACTACTTCTCTTATTTCGTCAATAATGGACATCCTTTTTAAAAAGTTGTATGATCTCTATGATTATTTGGCGGGTTTTTGAGTTTCTAACTCCAAGCTGTTTATTACTTTGATTTCGTGCACTTTACCAATCGTGTTAAGCATATACTGAGGCCGGGTATGGCTATCAGATTGAAGAACAATATGTCTATTTTTAAATCTGATAGTACTCTATAGCTTTTAGAAAATTTTTTACGATGATATATAATGGGAGTATGAAAAATATTGCCGCAGATGGGCTGTAAGATTTATTTGATGAAGGAACTACTACTTCAAATTTTTATGTGGAAACGATTGGGAATCTAGAAAACGATTTTTTAGGCTTGAAAAGTCACAATATATTATAACATATGCATGTAAATGGTCTCAAAAAAAGTGAAATTTCTTGAGATATGCCTTAATGCTCAGAGATTCTAGGTTTATATTCCAACATGTTCATTATACTATTATACTAAGTATGTATATATGAGGAATAAATTCTGAATATGGGAACAGCAACTCTACTGTCGTTTTGAAGGGTTAAAATCCCACTAAAAATTACAGAACTATTGATAGCAAACTTTTCACGTATGATTGATTTTCTCTCACGATTTGACGATTTGAGGAAGCAAATAAATATTTAAAGGAAAGTAATAAAACAAGTGAACCCTATAAATATTATAGTAAATATATCTTTACTGCCTTAAGAGATAAAACCAACAACAGAAAACCACACACGCGGAAGTGTAATCAACAATTTGTATAACGTGTGCAAATGGGCATGACGATTTTCGTATAAAAAAATTTCGAAAAAAATTTAATTTGGAAAACAGAAGCGGAATAACGACTACTACACGAAAGAAGCAACGCACAAATACGATAAGAATGTGTATTAAAAACAAAACCAACAAATTCCCGACACATCAAACTCGCGTAAGAGCGCCTCATAAATTAATTGCAACAGAAGGGGTGTGTCCCAGAGCGCGTAATGAGGGTAAAAAAATGTTCAAATAATATTTGTTTATAAGCAATAAATTTTAAAGTGAAGCAGGAAATGTGTGAAATCAACTCGGGTCACATGAGACCGAGTTTGTTTTTTGTTTTAGAAGAAGTTTTTAAAGCAGAAATATATATTTTTTTTTAATTTTACAATGAAAGTTTATTTATATGCATGTTGTCTTCACTATCACAAACAACAAAAACAACTGTAGTAAAACTTTTGCTATCTTTATTTCGATTTTTATTGTCCAAAGTGCCAAATAAAATTGGTAAATGCACTAAATTTATAGCAAATTGTCCACAACGATGACCCTAACAGTAAATAGTTTGCCCGCTGGCTAGCGCCGACATACAAATAATTTCGCTTTTTATCGGTATTTTTGTTTTATCCCTAAAGTTTTCGCCATTCACCACTTCCTTTCGTTAGATAGCACACGCACTAATTTAATTTCAGGGACATTGCACGTATTTCCGGTGCGAAAGTTTTCGACCACTGACATTTTGCTGCTGCAAAAAAACGAGGAATGAGATCAATAAATGTTTTGTGCCAAGGCGTTCATTGGTAGGTGGGCGTTCTACTATTTTATTTGGCAGCGAAGTTGAAATGTTAGGTGACATAAAAATTGTTGGAGTGTGTCTTGTGGGGAAGCAAATAGTAGCGGCAAGTGAAAAAACCGTTATGTAGTAAAGTACCAGTAACTACCGTCCGCTTCTAGCTAGGAGGGATGTCATACTTTTTCGTTTTTTATGTCCTGCAGAGTTGGCCTTTACACGCGACAACGTGTTAAGCGGGTCACGTTCAATTGTCATCACCAAGCACATACATACATACATACATATGTATGTACATATCAAGCGACCGTGACCGTACCTTTCAAACATTTAAGAGCCATTAAATCCTGCGTTATAGTAGCATCGCTTAGTTTTCGGCTCGGCTTTCGTATACTGGGTTGGTTGTTGCTACTGAGGTGGGTGCTCTTTTCAATTCCACTGGACTATTTTATTTTTGACTTGAAATTACTATTTTTTGATCTTAATATAAAATTTTAAATAGCAGCTATTATTGGTTCTCGATTCATACCTCAAGCAGTTTGATAACCCTGACTTTAACAGGATGATCTATACGTTAGCCTACCGGATTAACCTAACCTAACCTTTTCATTTATGATTCTTTATATTTATTATATTTAAAAGTCAATTGTTAGTGACCAATGTGTCAGCTAAAAAATGTGCAGCAATTTTACATCAATATTAAATGAATTATGATTACTTGATTGCAGATTATTTAGTCGAAAATTTCGACTTTATTAGGACGATCGAAATCGCTTGCCAATTTTTTTGTGATCAAACCATCAGCGTGATCAATTTCACAGCCTCCATTATCTGCTCAATTCGGGTGTTGAACAAAATTTTGATAACCCAATATCGACACATGCATTCTATAAACTACGCGCTCTATGTCATCTACTATGTCATTAGTTTAAGTGCTAATGTCTATTAAACTTGAAATTGTTTCCATATAAAAATTAGCTCAAAGTCCTGAACTTGTTCTAGTTCGTATCTAAAAACTTCGAGATAGATGTGAATTTCAATGGCATTATTTTATTATCGATTACATGTTCAATAAAATTCGAATCCTTCTTTTGGGAGGAATCCGGTGTCGAGCTGAAATTAGTTGGTTCTTGTCTGTTGTGATTGGTTTGATATCCCAAGATCTTACTATTTTTATATGAGTATAATGTTCTATTATTTATTAGTTGCCGTTATGTCTGAATTTTGGTCCCCACTAGAACGGGGCGCTTTACAAGGACCACCACATGTGACAGCATAAAAAATTCACATTTTTGGAAATAAAAAAAAACTGAATTATTAAGGTTGTCTTTTATACTTTTGGAATAAAACCTATACAGTTTTCTGTGCATTTCAATCAATTTTCGAAGCACTTTTGCCACCCTGATTGAGATATCTCCAAAACATGCGTTCTGAACGTAGGTTCAGGGGACGAAAAACGTTGACCTATTAGTTTACATTATCGTACGGAAATAAAAAGAAGTCATTCGGTCCCAAGTCAGTAGTCTACGGTGGATGCCTCATCAAAGTGATGTTTCAAAAGCTGTTTCAGTGGGTGTGTGAGAGTGTCTTCGGCGGTTAATTTCTTGAAAGACAACAGACAAAGAAATTTTTGTGTACCACTCATAATTTACCGTTCTGCTTTGTTCTTGTGGTATGGTTGCGATATATGCAGTTTTTCCAAAAAACAGGCAACCATTTGCTTGGAAGTACTTTGTGTGCGAAAAACTTTTTTTGGATTCTTAAAGCATCCATGATCTTTACTTTTGGGTTCATACGCTTAACTTCACGAGTCATCATCTGAAACGATGTCATATACATGTTACGAAGCACCGCTATTGTATATCTTTAACATTTCCCTCGACACGAGCGATTGACAAATTGAATGGGACCAAACGTCAACAACTTTCAGTCTCACGATAGGTCACATGACGATCTTGAAATATCAGTTTGCACACAGCATCGATAATTGCCTAAACAAGAAGTGATTTTGGACGACCGTTACGAAATTTGTCTTCTAGCGATCTACGACCTCGATTGAATTAACAATGCCATCGTTAAACCCTGGCGATGGGGATTTATTGCCAAAAATTTAATTCAGTTCACCGATGCATTGTTGCTGAGTTAATCCGCGTTTAAAATTATAAAAAATAATCTCGATTTCACTATATTTTTTGGTCGAGAAGAAAAATTTAAGTTACTGTTAACAACATAAAAAATGTTCATTGGTCAAACCGTTTCAAGAACGTACAGGTATAATACCAAATGCGTCTAACCTTACGATAAAGTTGAAAGTTTGATAGCAAAGCTAGGGCGCAATCGCAATTCCCAATCTCGAAATACAAAAGGCAAAACATATTTCAGAGATGACAAGGTAAATTTTTTAAAGAAAACTATTAAGTATTTTTTGAGTCACACCGTAACGCCAACGACGCTAATGAAAGGCGCTCCACGGCAGTTGGGATTCCGGCCTTCTCCGTGGCTGAAACCTAAACAAAAATTATATGTCAGAAGATATTCACTTTCATTAAAAAATTTTAAAATGACGGCGTTTTAAAAAAAAAATTGGGAATCTTCCATTTCTGGCCGATTTCAAATTTGAATTTGTAACTTTTAAAGATGCTTATATAAATATCAAAAGTGTACCCAATAATATATAAATGGTCATCCATTTCAAGTTTCCTTACTATTTAATAGAGAATTTTATTATCATTCGAAAGAACATTTCTTGGCATTTAATTTTTGAAAATTACCTATGCCTCAGACGGTCCATCCCTTGAGTCAAATTTTCTATAACTCATTCGACCATTTCGACTGGTAACCGCGAATGACACGCGTGATGTTTTGCTACAAGGTCGGAATCGAAGCGGGATTGTCCACATATACTTTGAACTTTACATATCCCCACAGGAAAAATACTAACGGTGTGATATCACACGAACTTGGTGGCTAATCGACCGACTCAAAACGTAAAATTATCTGCTCACCGAAGAATTCTCTCAAAAAATCCATTGGTTGATGCGATGGATGTTCTTAGGCTACCCAGAGGATACTTGGTCAAAGACCGGAAGTAGTGAGCTGCTTGAGCCATGTGTAAAAGAATCGTTTCTGGCCACTCCCAAGTGAATGGCGATCAGAGAACTTTCCTCACTTGCGTGAACTTCTACACATGACTCCATCCTCCAGTGGCGCCATCTTGCTGAAATTAAATTGTCTATTCGGTGGAGTATTATCGAATAATAAGTGCTGGGTTTCAAAACGAGTGATGGTGTTACGAATAGTACGTTCAGTACACCGATTATGTTGACCATAAGTAAAGCGAAACCCACGAAACATTCTTTACAGAACGTGAAGTTTCGCAATAAAGTTGGACGATTTGTAAACGTTGTTCAAGCGTAAGTCTTTCCGTGAAGAAATGCCAAACAATACTGAACAAAAATAGCATGACAGCTAGACACGACTCACGCGTGATTTGCTAAAATGCTATTGAAAGAAGTATCTCTGTTGGGATCCCCGTTATTTTCTCAACCCAATCGATTTGTAAATGTCGAGTTTATCCAATTTCATTCCGTTTTCGTCCGCCATAATTTATCACACCCTGTATACAAGTACGTAATCGATAACAAATTACATTTTATTTGTTTTAAGTTGCTATTTATAAAACTTGTTTGTTATGCTGCGCTTCGAAAGAAAAGTAATCAAAATTTATTGTGCCTAGGGCAACATGTGCAACTTCAAGATGTTATAAATCCCAAAAACACGAGCTCCACAGAATTCTTTTTCACAAATATTTCTACGTCACTATAATGAAGATATCAAATGATCAACAAATTCTCATCTAGGTCAATTTGGCGTCTCAAATCTTCACTTTTGTACTCCAACATTGAATATTTAGCGTCTTATTGATTCTTTTACTTATACTTATTGCTGCAAGTAACCTTCAAAAATTCCCCCGAACATATTTCCAATTAGACAAATCGGAGCACAATGAAAACAAACTGAATTTTTTTAGTTGAAATCGCTGCTACTTTGGATATGCCATGTTGAAACATATGTGTAAACCACATATGTATGTGTAAGTTTGTTGTGCTTATATGTATTGTGTATGTGTTTCTGTATGTCTTCACATTTAAGAAAGTGTTCGTACGTGCAACGCTTGCTACCGCCGTCCTTAGCTATCTCTTCACGAGCACATTGTGGCGTCGACTAATTGTTATTTTATTGGTAATTCAATGCCACTGTGTGTACACAAAACCCCAATGTAATATATATTATTCCGATATATTTTATAGTGAATTTATATGTACATTTTGTGTGTGTGTGTGTACGTTCGTGTGTGGTGCGCTACACTTTCAAATGTTGTGCCACATGCAACCGCCAACTATTAACCGAAGCTTACACAACCAATATATTTTCATATACTTCGAAGAGCGTACTACACATATATATGTATGTATATTGTTGGTGTGTTCACCGTCTGCTGGTGCATAGTATTGTTATTTATTGGGAGCAGCAGCACGTTTTCCATTTCTTACGCCATTTGGCTCCTTTAGTTGTGTCTTCAGTGTCATAGAGTAGGTGGGAGCCGATTTGAACTCACGCCTATAACTCGACTATTTGCTCCCACCCTGTATATATGTGTGGGTGTATATATGTATAGTGATATTCTTACTATTTAGTGCAAACAAATGAGCGCATACAACCGCCCATATGTGGCAGGAACACTTCATGCAGCAAACCCCAAGCAACCCCAATCGACCTTACCCAATATTACGCTGTTGTCTGTGGTTTACTCACAAACACACATATGTACATATATATGTACATCCTTCTATCACTTTGGTTGATTCGTTAGTCACATGTGTTGTTTACTTATTTTATCGTCTTTAGTTACAAAAACGTTTTGTTTCAATTTTGTCCGCATTGCTGGAAAAACATCCGCACAGTTAGTTGCTGTAACAGTACTGTAACGTACATATAGCTAAAAACGTACGTGTGTTGTCAGCTATCATTCGATAGTCCTCTGACACTTCGTTGTCATATGTGCACAGAATTCACACAGACACACACGCATGTTCATATACTATGTATACCAGGCTGTAGACCTGACACTTTGCTTCGTCCTGAGAGCGCGTTCTCAGCTCCTACTGCTTCCGGTTGTTTTCTTATGCAACTAAGTATGACTTTTTGAATTGTTTACTTTTCATTTGTGGGTTGCGCTTCAGCAAGTATCCTTCTTTATCACACAAATAAATATTCTGGGAAATTATTAAATATTTTATGAAATTTTTTAGCTCTGATTGTTAATGAAAAAAAGTTTTAAGCAGAAAAGATTTTGCAAATTCTAAAACACATTTGTATTTCCAAATTCTTGTTGTTGAGTATTATAAAAATCTCACTACATAAATATTTATATTTTTTCTGTTAATTCTATAAGCAGCGTAAGACCATATTTTCAAATAATTTCCACAACTATTATCCTTTTCTTTTTACACTTTTCTACTATTAGTATATAGTATAACATGAACGCTCCGCTAGCTTCTACGAGAAAATATCAAACTCTATCCAGAATATTCAAATCGGAAACAAGAACAAAAAATTTGTTAATTTTTTCTCCACTGAAGCTATAATAGCCTTCACACATTCCTAATAGCAACTATACCTATGTATAACTATTTCTGAAAACGTAACCGGCCGACGATCCGGTCTTTATAGACACATTAGGTTAGGTTAGGTTAATCTGGTAGGCCAATAAGCTACGCATAGACCAGTTTGGTCCTTTGTGATACCAGATGGAGTTCACTTGCTAAGTCCAAGACACATTAATTCTAAAAACAATCTTTAAATCGAATAAAATCTTTTTAGTAAGGAAAGATACCTTTTATGAAATTTTATCTCAATTCTGATTAGTTTGAATGGCAGCTAAATGCCTTAATGATCGGTTCTGATTAATTTGTTCGGAAATTACAGCTTTGCCTGCAGAAATAATCTAACTTGGTAAACGTTGCTTGTGAAAGCAAAAGTTTCCCATACAAGAACTTGCTGTTGATCGATCCGTTTGTTCATATATTACAGCTATATGCTATAGTTCTTCGATATTGAAGGTTTCTTCGAGTATTGTAACATTGCTTTGTGGAATAATCGATCCCAAATATCGTATAGGTATCTAAAGCTATATGCTATAGTGATCCGATATCGGTAATTCCAAAAAATTACAAGTTTCTTGGGGAGAAAATAATATGTGCAAAATCTCGGACAGATATTTCAAAAATGGAGGCACTAGTACACTTCTATACAGACAGTCGAACATTGATAAATCGACTCCGCTAGTCACGATGTCCATTTACACACGTATACATATGTACATATATGTACTTTATAAGATTTCCAAAGTTTCTTACTGGGTATAAAGAGGCATTGACGGCCGACGGTAAATGATGAAAAAATGTACGAGTATGCAAGCTCGTATGCTGCTATTCCAACGAGACGTTTAGATGGTCTTAACTCCGTTAACCAAATTAAACCCCAGGCCTGCAAGTTCCAACCCCTTCAAAAGCTTTCCTTTAATATTTATTCAAGGGTCTACAGACCTTCCCTCATTATAATGTTAATAGTCTTGACAAAGTTTTTACTAATTTCTTTGTTTTTCATTGTGTATCAACTTACAATACTTTCATCGTTGAAAAGATTTTCTGTTTCATATCTCTGTAAGAGCAATACATGAGAGATTTGCTATGAATACAAGTGAGCTCTTGGATAATAAAACGACATTAATTAGAGAAAAAGGTCTCAAAATCTGTGAACAGAACTGATTAATATTAAAACAATTACTTTTTTGATTTTCTCAGAATTCCCTGCTTGAGGATATCGATGAACATATATATGTACAAATGTCTCCCAAATAGACTCTGATAAACGCAAAAATAAGAATAATTATAAAGGTTATTGTGATATAATATTGTATATATTCTGTAATTATTGGCATGCTTATGATTTAAGGGTATACAGAAATATTGCTCGGCCTCGTTGTCTTGACCTAGTGTCATAAAGACCTCAAAGAAATTGTGGATTCAACTCTCTTTTCTATTCTATATTTGATATTTAATTTCACTCAACTTCCAAGACCTTTAGAGTATAAGTTATAAAGTCTAAAGTATCTGAGTAGCTCTGTATAAGACACAGGGTTAAGACTAACCATTTACAACCCCTGCTTTTCTGATATATTTTGAAGCAACCTGGTTTTACTGACGCGCAGTGAAGCCATTTTTATATACCTATTTCAAGAAATCATGAAAACATCCATATCCAAATTGTTCTCTATTAAGAACTGAAGTCATTGCACCAGTATAAATACCGTGAATTTACTGATTTTGCCTTGGAACAACTTGAAAACGACAAAGATATTTTTAGCAAATCAACTTCTCGGATGAGGTTCACCTTCATCTTCTTCATAAACAAGACTGTTGATTCTGGCGCCAAGAAAATCCACAAGTTATTTATAAACAACCATTTCATTCACCTAAATTGTCATTTGATAATTGTGTTTGATCTGATGGAATCAGCGGTCCGTAATTCTTTTGAAACGAACCTGGTGACTTGACTGTCAATGGAGAGCGGTATAGATAGATGATAACCAACTTTTTATGGTCGCAATTGAAAGAAGTTGATCTTAATAACATCTGGTTCTAACAAGACGGAGCTACGTGCCATACAGCATGTGATACAGCTGGATTATTGCGAGCCAAGTTAGAGGATTTGTTTATATCAAGAAATTATGGTATTGAACGCCCTCAAAAAAGTTGTGATTTAATACATACCATTAGACTACTTCATGTAAGATTGTTTGAAGTCATTTGTCTTTAGAAATAAACGAGACTCTTTTTAAATTTAAAAAGTCAATATTAAACGTGCTATTCAAGAGATATGACTTGATTTAGTGAAAAAAGTACTCAAAAATGAGTTCACCGAATTCTTTTTTTCAAAAGAAGTTGGTGAGGCCATTTGAATGATGGTATACTCTGAACTTAATTGTATTGATTGTGCTTGACATTAAATAGAAAAGATTTTAGTTTCCTTAACAATTTTTGTGTTTTTTTCTTTTGAAAAGGCATCATATCTTTCTTTCTTATTAAAACATCGTTTGGCTCTCTAAAGTATCTGTGGCATGAAATGTTTCCGCGGAAGAAAGAAGCGAAACAAGGTTACACTGATAGTGTTTTGATTTGTTCGAACAACTTGTATAGGTTGTTCGATTCGCTACTCTTCAAAGCTTGGAATTCTTATGCTAAGGTATTATTATAAAAGTATTTCCACATATAGTTAAACTTTGCTTGATATATGAGCGTGTCATCAGATATACTATTGGGTCAGGAGGATATTGTAACTAGTACCTAAATGTCAGTGCTGTACCATAACTAAAACCATAAAATCATGATTTTGAGAGAACTTCGTTGACTCTCACTAATTAATAACTTAATGTCGCTCTATATAATTGATAACTTCTGTAGTATCACACACTTAATAATTTACAAATACAGATAATTTCTGATAAGCACTGACCTGACAAATTACCTTCCAGTGTCACGTTTTTAAAAACATACCGTGATATTAACTAACTTAGTTAAAACACTCAATGCTTTCATCAAAGTCCACAGCAATTTGCCACTGGGTACAAACTGCGCCTACTTTTTCTTTATAACAACCACCCTTGACTACCCAACATCTATCTGTATCTGTGCTGTATCTTTTAACGAAATGAAGCGGCTGTCTTTTACCACATTACTCTAACAGTTTATTTTGTGTTGTTGTTGGAAAATGTTTACAAATAGTTCATGTTACAAATTTCACGAAAATTTTAACTTTCGAATGTGCACAAGAGTAGAACATACCTCTTACATATGTAGTATGAGTGTATGTAAGCCATACATACATACACACATATGTATATTACGTATAGACCTAAGTCTTCACGTGTGGTTCTGGCATTTGTCTTGTTGTTTTTCCTGTGCCTATCTGTTATTTTTAGAATTTCCTTAATTTTATTACTTTTGACTTTGTACCATTATTGCCGCCGGCAATGACTACCTACGTTGTACCTATGTGTGTGTATTATAAATGTATTATTGTTATATTTCTTCTTCATAGTTCTTGGCGTACTCTGCTGTTGTTGTTGTTGCCTTCATTTTGTTGTCATTTTGTCTTTTATTACAGTTGTTAGAATAGTTGTTTACAAGTTTACCGCAAATCAGTGAAGCCGCACATTGTTTTTCTTACTCACTCAAAGAAAGATACATTTGTATGTATGTATATCCATGATATATTAAGGTGGTACTGAAAATTTTGGAGAAAATGTTTCCTTACGACTCCGAAAAGCTGGTCTATTGCTAATGTACTTAGAGATTTCCGTTAGTACAGTAGAAAAGTCTCATATATATATGAAATCGTGTCGTATCTAAATTCGGGAATCTGCTGAGACCGGTTTAACAAGCCAAGGTAAAAAGTTTAGAAGCCATTAGGGTGAATGAAGTTAAACTCTTTCTTCAAAATACCCATCCATACTCCATCGTATCTACGATAGCCGAAAATACCACATATAAATAAAAGTTTCCGCCTGTCTTCTTCCATTCAGCTCCTGCAGTAGGCATCCGATAAAATTCCCAAGATTACATCGTGGACGCCGAAAGGGTGATGTTCTGTTAGAACCACCACAACTTGAGAAAAGCAAACCTTATTGAAGGCAAAGAGCTCTCGGAACCTCTTACAATCGATATTGTAAAAAAAGATCTCAAAATAGTGCATAAATTGATGGTAACGCAGAGCTTCTCAAGCTACCACGGAGCTCAGCTATCAACACGAAGAGAGTTGAGAGCCGATCAGTTATCCTTTAACTGTTAGTGAGGCTAAGTTGCCTTCTTTTGCCAGCTCGTTAGCGTTATAGTTGTCTGCGGTGCCGCTGGGACTTGGTACCCATGCTAGTCTTATCACAAATCAGTTAATCTACTGCTACCTTAATGGCAGGAACCTCAGCTTGAAAAAATCCACAAAAGTCAGGAAGTTTTAACCTGAAATTGATTGAGAGTTTCTCCAACTGGTCTATACAACAAAGTGAAGGTTTTCCTCTTTCTCTGTTTCCTCCGGCGGGTACTGCGTCGAATACTTTCAGAGCTGGACTCTTATCATCTATTCGGAAGACATGACAAAGCTAGCGTAGCCGCTGTCTTTTAATTCGCTGAACTATGTCAATGTCGCCGTATATCTCGAACAGCTCATCGTTCCATCGAATGCGATATTCGGTGTGGCCAATGCCCAAAGAATCATAAATCTTCCGCAGAATCTTTCTCTTGAAAACTTGTAACGTCGACTCATCTGATGTTGTCATCGTCCATGCCTCTGCACCTACAGCAGTACAGGAATAATGAGTGCCTTATAGAGTTTGGTCATTGTTTGCTGAGAGAGTACTTTATTTCTCAATTGCCTACTCAGTCTAAAGTAGCACGCGTTGGCAGGAGACATTCTGCGTTGGATTTCCAAGCTGACGTTGTTGTTGGTTGGGGAAATTATCTACTATTTCGATGTTATGACTGTCAAAAGTAACGTGGAAGCCAAGTCGCGAGTGTGACGATTGTTTGTTTGATGACAGGAGATATTTCGGCTTGCCCTCGTTCACTAGTTACCAGCTGAAGCTAAAAAACAAAAATTAATTGTAGTAATTTTCGAGCACCCTAATGTCAGAAAAGACTTACAAATAAATGCACATATTGTTTTTTAATGTAGTGTAAAGGCATTTTGTGGTTAACACTTGCTTAAGGTATAACTTCCGCAACTTCCGTGGGATTTTGTTGCGTACAAAATAAATAGTTTGACTTTTCTTAATGCGAAGCAATTTATTATATATTTTGAAAATTTAATTTAAATTGTTTTGCTATATATAAATAAACGAAACATTAAATTTACTCTATAAACTTATATTTGTAAATCACCACAGGCTGCTGCAATGCGGTAAAAACGATTTTGTAGCGCCTTCGACTCTTAAATCAGTTCGCTCGAAACGAACAGCGCTCTAAACATGATCATAAATTTCAAGTGCACAAAGGAAAAAATATAATATATGAAGGGTGAGATATTTTAATTTAAGTTGCAGAAATGATTTATTTCTCTGCAGAGGAAATCTCAAGCAATTCAGGTATGACAGGTGAGCGAATAAAATGGAATTATAATTAGACCACAGCAAATTAAAATTACATGTTTTTTTCGAGTAACCAGTTTTATTTGAATAACGAAATAATAAAAAACGTTTACTAAAATTGATTACAAATTTTTGCAAAAATATATCCTTTGCCAAAGAGTACATAAAACTTTGAAAATTCTTCGAGGATAATTCGATTCAAGATGATTGCGACATCTATAATCTCGAAATTTCGACAACATAAATTAAAACCCACACTAATAAAAGTGTTTTAAGTTCAAATCATTAAATTTAAAATTTCAGCTCTAAAAAAACAATTTGAGACTTTGGACTCCTTCTAAGAATATATCGATCTTAAACATGTGGAAAAACGCGAACAAAATAAGATACGTATTCTCGTCGGTTCTCTAAAGATTCGAAATAGTTCGAAAATTTTCACAATTATATACACGCATCTACCGCGTAAATAATATTTTCAACACTTATTTTGGAACCAGCCGATTTTGAGTCGAAATGAGGATTTTCTCCTTAAGGGGCTATATGGGCTTACGGGTTTCAAAAACTCGTTTTTTATTGTCTTTTTAAATTAAAGTTTAATATTTTTTTAGAATATTATCCTTAACTTTCATGTTGATCCGAGTAATAGTTTCGGAGATACAGCCTTGAGAACTTGTGCGCTCGAGACTAGCTGGGCTGAATGCGCCTTCTTTAACCGCGTTTTTTCTAAGTCGTGTATTTAAAGTCGGTTAGCAAGATTTCTCGAGAACTACTCGACCGATCTTCATGAAATTTTAAACAGGTCTTTGAGATACAATTCTTAAAGACTTGCACGAAGTGTTTTTTTCGATTACAACTATTTGAAAAAATATATGGCGAAATTTTCACTTTTTCTTCCAATGTTTGCCAAAAATCTAATTTTTAGTTTTTTTCCGTAGTGTAAATAGAAAATTTGTAGATATCTGCCTTGTTGTGAAGTAGCTTAATCGTCCCATATTATTATCTGGAGTGAGACAACATAGCCTCCATTGTGTCGACAGTTTTCTCATGAGCACATTTATATGCAGTGTAGGTTTGACCAATGCCGGTTTTTCATATGCTTGCCGTCTCGCCTCTTTCGCGCAGTTAGGGCTGTCAATACGATATGGCAAATTTTATTTCTCTGTGAGATTTTCCTTCCACAAAGAAGAATCTAATCGCCTTGTCTGTTTTTTCCCCATTTCAAAAATCCGCGAACGCCTCCACTTTTACACGTGTTCAAAACTAGACCGTTTTGATTGAAATTATGAAAGTATTCGTCTACGACTCTCTTGCAGTAGTAACGCCATAAGGCGGTGGCTGTGTGGGCCTTGTAAGAATCCTTTGTGAAGCAATCCCCAACCAACTCTATCTCTCATTTCTTAGTGGCATGAAATGCCCGGGCGACGTCAATCAATGCTGTTTCTGAGTTCGATAAAAATGATTTGAGAAACTAATCCATCTTCATGGGAAAAATGGAGGCAACTAGTAGGATTTTGTACAGGCCACTGCAGGCTAAGTATCATTTGTGTAGAAAGAGTAGTCAGGCCATCGAGTAAATGTATCCGAGGAGAGAACACAACATAATAATTTTGTCAGGAGCTTTTGTTCTCTTTGATTAAATTAAATTAAATGAAATGTTGCGTTAACAGGAGAAGGCACAATAGACCACAGTTCGCAGAGCATTCCTTTACTTTCAATCACTCTATCTCATTTAAAGTTATCATCTTCGGAGTATTAAAGTCTCTCTTAAATTTTTTTGATAAAAGGCATTTCCCTATTTATGCATCATAAAGTCTATCTCTCTAGATTTAATTTTAACTCAATCACTGCGGTACCAAAAAGTATTCCCGTCATTCTATGGTTAACGAATCCCAAAAGCGGCGATCCTGCAAGAATGCGAAACAATACATCATAAATTAAGTAGAACCCTTCAACACACCTCATAATTTACAGTTTTAATTTCAACTGCCCCAAAGAAGTAAAATATAAGAAAATAAATAATAACTGCTGCTTCAACTGACGCCGCAACAGGTATTACGCCGTCTGCACACGCTGCTAAATTATATGAAAGATACACGAGCGAGGGTGAAGCGAGGGTGCAGCGAAAATTGCAGCATAAGCAGTACATAAATTGAAGATCTCGTTCAACAAACCAAAGTAAAGGCAAAAGTATGTATGTACATACTTATCTACACACTTGCTTCCCACATATTATGCGTCTATAAGAAGCCAATTTCCTTTCGCTTGACCATCAATTTTCTCATTCTTATGAGCCATTGTCTTGTAACGAACTCTGCTCTGTGTATGTGCACACCCACTGTGTACATCTTGAGTCCATCGTCGAGTGTTTGTCGCTTGGCATGACAAATGGTGATTTATTGAGCAGCTCAAGTGGCCGCGACAGCAGTGCTGTCAACAATGCGGCGGCGGCAAGGGCGGATGGCGGCTGCTATCTTTAGCGGTGTGGTTAACTAAATGGCTCTTGTGTGAGTTTTTCTTAAGAAGCAATTATTATTCCCACATGTAAACTTGTTATATTACTTGCTTATATGTCTCTTGTTTTCATGACCTTGACTGTGTCATATCAGCAGACAGACTATTGTTAGTTTTGTTTTATATAAAAATAAATTAAATCAGGATAGAATGAAAAAAAAAAAAATTTGATTTCTTAAAAAGCTGGTGCTAGAAGTAAGCGTCCTGAAAATGAGATGTCTGAATTGAACTTTTTTATTAATATTTCAACACAGCTCGACTTACTTCATCTTTCACCAGTTAATCCATAGAGAGCACACCTTCAGAAACCCAGAAGAGGAAACTGTCATCTTTCCGGCCGATAGAATAGTTTTCGCCTTCTTCAAAGAAGGTTCGCGGGTAAATTTTGATGTTCCGACCTTTTTTTCATATCTTATATATATATCTAGCAAAATATAAACATTATCTTTTCGGCCGATAGGACAGCCTTAGACTTCGTTCTTTCGACTTAGCGGGTCAACTTCAAATTCGCGGGTTAATTTTGAATTCTCGACTGTTTTTTGGGCATTTGTTGTTTACCACTGAACCCATGTTTCATTGCAGTCACGAAACGACGAGAAAACTCCTTCGGATCACGCTTAAAAGGGAGTCAAGTACTCCTGGAAAGTGGTCTTAGTGTTGCGCATATTATTCCGAGCGACTAAGCGCCGTTTGGAATTCGCGCCAACAACTTTCATGAATAATATTTTATGCAGGATATGCCTGCCATCTCACATCTTCTCGCGAAGTTGAAGCCAAAAGACTGCTAATAAAAGATTGTTAGCTAAGAAACTGGATGTTCACAGAGGTCTGATTGGGTAATGATTATATTATTTATAGACATATGTACTGTAGCCTTTAGTTTCATTGTTATGATTATGCTGTATGGAGATTATCTAAGACAATGCCCAGAGCTCTGAAATGTGTTTATCTAACCACACAGATTTCGCTGCAAAACTATTTCGTAGAGCACTTTTTATAGTTTCATATTCATTTGAGAGTATTCAAACTAATCGTAATATGTTATCAATAAATCTCTTCCTTCCAGATTCTTTGGAATTTTTAGATTTTATAGAGCTAATAAAATAAGTCACCAGCTTCATTTCGAAAGAAGTCTGCGGTCCGATTCCACCAGACAAAAATCCACACCAAACTGTCAGTTGAGGTGAATGTAATGGAAGCTCATGAATATTTTGTGGATTTTCTTCGCACCAAAATAGACAGTTTTGTTTATTTACTACATGAGGCAGACGAAAGTGAACCTGATCTGAGAAGATTATTTTCTTAAGGAATTCGTTATCGTTTTCCAAATCAAAATCAGCAAATTCACGACGTTCACTTTGGTCCGATGGCTTAACAATTTTATGTGGAGCCCAAGTCCTTTTTCAAAATCCGCCAGGTTGTAGTGTGAGACAGTCTCAATTCTGGAGAATGCCTTGGAATCGGCAAACTGAGGCACGACACCAATATTTTGATTACTTTGGGCAGTTCTTTGTTTTGTTGGCACTTGAACATTATGTAAAGAAAATGTACGCTCGAAATTTTCAACAATTCGAGGAATAGCGAGCACAGGATGACGATTATTATGAGCATAAAATGGCAAAAGCCCATGAAAAGCTGTAATTTGAGAATGATTATTTTGGTAATGAAATTGTTTCATTTGTAAACATTGGTCTTGCATATATCTTTCCACGATGAATTTGTAAATATTACTGAATAAAATGAAAAAAAAAATTACAGATCATGTCATATCAAAACTGGCCAATACGGCACTTAGAAATCATGGCATACTTATTGGAAATCCTGGTACTATGTACATAAAACATAAATAGCTAGCGTAACGGGCTAAGTTTTTCTAATCGTGCTCGTGCTCAAGAGACAGTTTATCTGTCTGTCCGTTATACCATAACCGATCTATTCATAACCGTCTTTCAGTTTATCTATCTGTCTATATATAGTATGTAATATAAGCGAACTAGTTCATCACTTTTTGAAGTAACGATCAGAAGTTTGGAACATTTGCTTTTATTCCCAAAATTTTGTTAATTTGTCGAACAAAACCGAGCTCTTGAACGGAAAACGATTTTATTCGACAATATTTCCTCACGAAATTTGATATGAATTATTATCTAAAATAGCGCATATTGCTCAGAGCAGACCACTGTAGCATATATGGTAAATGCTAATCAAACTAACCAAACAAAGTTAAGTTAAGAGACCTTTCTATAGATTTTTTTTTCTAGTTTCTTTCTTACAGTCATAACTTCGAAGTCGTAGATAAATGTACGATCTATCTTGGAAGCAATAGTAACAGCAACTACAATGTCAGCCTCGAAATCCAACGCAGAAAGCTCTTGCCTAACCGTGCTACTTTGGACTGAGTAGGTAATTGAGAAATATATCGACGAACAAAAACTCATAATTCCCGTTCTGCTATATAGTGCAGAGTCATGGACGATGACAACATCTATTGAGTCGGCGTTGCGAGTTTTCGAGAGGAAGATTCTGCGAAAGACCATCAGGTCTTTAGCGCTTTGACAACGGCGTATATCGCATTCGATGGAACGATGAGCTGTATGAGATATACGACGATATTGACATGGTTCAGCGAACTAAGAGACAGCGGCTAAGCTGTTTGGATGAAAACGCATTAGCTCTGAAAGTATTCGTCGCAATACCCGCTGGGGGAGGCAGATGAAGAGGAAGACCACCACTCCTTTGGAAAGATCAGGTGGAGAAGGACCTGTCTGCACTTAGTATCTCGAATTGCCGCCACATTGTAAATAGATGAAACGACTGGCGCGCTGTCGTTAACTCAGCTATAACGCCAGTAGAGAAAAATGAGAAAGTGTGCCTGTTATAGTTTCAATGCAGTCAAAGTTAAAATTTTTTTTTTTTTTTATTTTTAACAACCTGCTAAAACCTCCACTTGTTGCTCCCTCACGACAGCAAAGAAAATTTTTTTTTATTGCTCACTCTCTTTATTGTCAGTTTAATTAAATCTTTATTTGGCCTTTTAATTAAATCATAATCATATCGCATGAAAAGATCTCGGTGAGTGAAAAATTGCTTTAGAATTGAAATTGAATTCGATCGAATGTTGTTGATTGCGCGTTAATTGTTGTTTACTGTTGATTGTTGCTTTTTTGCTTTTTGCTGCTCCTTCGTATCCACGAGAGACATATAGGTGCATATAAGTATACAGCTTCAATAAAAAGCACTGCTCCACTGACACACACACACACACAGGCAGCTGCTAGTACAGACATACACAAGTAATTAATTAGTTAATTAATTAATTTCGTATGTGCGCCGAGTTTTGTATTGGTTCGTACAGAAATGAGTGCGTATAATGCTGAGTTGCTGTGCGCTTTTATGTTATTATGTGGCACAATTGATTTTTTGTTGTTTCTTTTCTTTTTTTGAAATTTAAATTATTTTTTATGGCGTTCGATTTGTTGCGTGAAGTTCATTGAGATTTGTGTGTATTTTTATTGCTTTTGTTTTTTTTTTAAAGTCGTTCATTTCAAGTGCTGCCACTGTGTTATTCCCTTCCGCGCCTCATTATATTCAAAAGTAAAACAATAACAATAAATTAAAGCAAAAAAAAGTTACAGTGCTTTAAAAGGAGCATCTAGCTGTCGCCGAAGCGTTGGCTAATGCTCACAAGATGCGTTGAAACATTTTAAATTTGCATATATTAAAAAATGATTTACATAGCTGCTGTGTCGGTAGGCGGATGCAGCCTACGCCAAACGCGTAACGAATACATAAACAAAGTAACGTTGACTTGAAAAATATTTATATGTATATATGTGCGTGTGTTTGTGTAGTAAATTAATTTTGGCGGTATGGGAAAATATGTTCTCATGCATATTTACGATTGCTTAAGCCCACTGCTGTGCTTGGTAGTTTGCATTTTTAATATCTTTCCTAATTTCCTAGTAGCCCCGGCTACCTGGTTTTGCTGTGTAAACACCTCAAATATTATATGGGTGTGCATAAAAATGTTACTGCTACACATACACTCACATATGTCTGTCTAAGTAAATGTGTATTTTTTGAAATTTTTATGAATTATTGGCGTGCGAGTTAACGCTCCAGTGCGTTGGTAGAATTTTTGAATTCCTAATAAATGATTTCATAAATCGAAACACACAGTTCAAACGAAACCCAAAATATCAATTTCAAGTTATAGCCATGTTTACCATAGAATTAATAATGAAAACCAGATTTGTTATATTTCAAAATTTTCAATTTAAATTAAGTACCTAAACTTAATATTTACAAATTATTTGGAGTTTTTGTTTTTTTGGAAAAATGTGTTTCCTCTTTGAAGTAGCCCACAAGTTGTTGTAAAATATCTGAAACTTACAATTTGTGTTACAAATATTATATGTGACCTCAAAATAAATTAAAACAAGTAAGCAAGCAACATAGATTCAAGCTCGGGTATAACCGAACATTTTTTACTCTCTCAAGTTGTCAAAGCTGGTTGGGAATTCTAAATTTCATTCTGGTCTAACGTAAATTATTATATCGTCACCTAAAATGTGAAATAACGCAACATTACTTTTGATAAGTTTACGGGCGAAGGAAAGACAATATAATAGAAACCAATCACATTGAAAAATATTTACCTTTTGGTTATAAAATGGTTATGTATTGGTTATATCTGTAAATTTTCGAAAAATTTACGGTACATTTTTCTTCTGTATGATGGTAGAACTTTTAATGACATCTATGCTAAATTTCACGTCATATTCATTTGTATTTGAGATACACGTTGTTTTGTGAGGCTCTAAAAGTGAATTCTTCGATTTTTACTTTGTCTGAATTTATTGAACAAAGAAATGCGATAATGCACCATCTCATACTGCATTGGTTATCCGTGATCATTTCGCTACATTTTCAACTAATATCGTGCCCCGCTTTATTTACCTTCGTGTAACTTCTGGCTATTCAGCAAATTCACTTGACCACTCCGAGGACACCGTTTTGACTCAATTGAGAATATAAAAGCTCAATTAAGCCTTTGAGCATCTTCTTAGCTGCAAAACGTTAAGCCAAGCATTTATTTTGAAAGTTCTTTAGGTTAAGTTAGATGGCTGATTGAAGATCGCACGTGAAGCCATGTAAAGAGGAATTCCTGTGTTCGAACCAATAAATTAGAAAAAAGTATAGTAGCCAATACAAATTTGCACCGGCGTTTAATTTCAACTCCGGTAAGTTCGGTTGAATCTCTGAAGGTATGCGTTCCCAAGTGTTAAAGTATTGACAGTCACAAAGGAAGTGCAGGTAGTGTCTGGTAAGATTCTCAGCCTTACTGCATTGACGCCAATAGGACAATGGCCTGTTAAAAGCCTCACAACTAGGGAGAGACTAGCCTTATTGAAGGCAAAGAGATCTCCTGCGATTAATCTTGGTCCAAACGGCTTTTGCGGCAGTACATGTACCGACGGTGACCCAGCGCTGGCTGAGCTTCCGCCAAGCCCAGCCATCTAATTGTAGAATACAAGAGAATACGGGATAAGGGAGCACCGTCCCGTTCCCATTCTACACAGATAGCGGTTCTAGTGTTCTTTTTGCTTGTTAGCTCTATTAGCTTTTCAAATTATCTGCGGCTTCATTATGGCCCGGCAGCCATACCAGTCTAACTTCATAAAGACACTCGAAGCTATTGATGGCGAGGTTGGGCACTCCTCGACTAACCCTGAAATACACTGTAAATGAGTTCAAGGGTAGTATATGTACATATCCACGAAACACAAAGACGTCCACCACGTCTTTTTAAGCAAAGAACAAATCGCACTATAAAAATAATCTCGAAGAGGTCGCTCTAATTACAATGTATCACTATTAAAGGGAACTGGGTTAAATAAAAAAAAAGCGAATTTTGCCAAAAGAAAGTGTTTTAATATGGTTGGCCGGACGTTTCCAATTGAGCTGATTTTTTTTTTTTTTTTTTTGACGTCAAAATTACCGTGGCGAAACTAACAGAAACTAACAGAACGCATGAGTTGTTGTTACGGCATCAGGGACTCATAAGCAGAAAAAAATAGGTAATTTTTCCTTTTGGCGTATGCTGAAACAATACTGACTCAAGCAATCACAAAAGAACTATCTGAAAAATTTTTTTTTCAAAGTGAAATATTAACTTTCTAACGTCGGAACCCCAACGCAATTACACCTGGCAGCTTTGGCATGCATTATTACTAAAGTCGTCTGGCTGGAATAATTGATTTTATTGCTTTACTAGGACTTAATATCAAAACTATATTTATGTAAGTTATAAAGATATATTAATATATAATGGCTGTCAAAAAGTCTTGCGTATTTTATTGAATTTTTTTTTTATTGAAATTGAAATGTATTTTTGATGACTCATGCCCAGCTCTTGACCTATGCTACGGCTGCTACTATGCCAGTCTCTTTCGGGACCAATTCAGCGATTTTATCGCAATTTTCGACGACAGGCCTTCCGGAGCGTGGCGCATCTTCGACCACCTCTACACCAGAACGAAAACGTTGAAACCATCGTTGTGCGGTGGAAATGGAAACTGTATCGGGTCTATAAAGCTGCACAAATTTTATTGGCGGCTTGAGATGCATTTTGCCTTTATCGTAGTAGTACTGTAAAATATGCCGTATTTTCTCTTTATTTTGCTCCATGTTTGCGACGCTATAACTAACGAACGACTTAAAAGAAACGACAATCAATCAAACACGTGTTAGCGCGTGAAATGGGCTTTCCAAAAAGGTATAGCATGACCCGATGCGACGAATAAAACTAGAACTACGCGCTTTCAGCACCAACTAGCGAAAATACCGCAAGACTTTTTTGACAACCTATTATAAAAGCAGTTCATATGCGCTAAAAGTCTGGCATATTAATATATTTATTTACATCCCTTTAATTTTAAATTAATCATCATTAGTAGCAGCTTAACTTAAAAAATAAAATTATTTATTACAGTAATGCGACTCATTCATTACCTTACCTCACAGTCTCTTAAAAGTATGCACTTCTGCTGAGTTGTTGAAAGATTCTCATATATGTAGTATCTTATACTAATACCTCCAACCTAAGCTGCGTTTAACCACACACGATCATTTTGTTCTTTTCTTTTACGATCGCATTATAGCTCTGCTGTTAGGATAAGACACATCTCAAGCCGGCTTACAAATTAATATACATTTATGTACATATGTATAGCTATGTTCATATGTAAACCATAATTTGTCTTAATGACCAGTGGACGAAAATCCATTGATTACTGTAAATTGTTGTTGCTTTTCCCAGCAACGCTGCTTTTGTTGTTACATTTTATGGCTTTTACATTTTCTATCTCTTTATTTATGGTTTCCATTTTCGCTTGCTTTTGTTTTTTATTTCTTTCTTAATTACTTCTTCTACTTCCCGTGCAGTTGTTGTTCAATATACTTTTTCGGTTGATGAAGTTGAGTTATTGTGGCATTATAGCGTCGTACACGCCTCAAAATGTTTACCTTACCGCGTCACCGCACATACTTACACATGCCACGTACATATGTATGAATGTCTATGTATAAAAAACATAAGAGACTCACCGCTTGGAAATTGCCCAATATAATCGCTCACCCCTACAACAAACAGTCAAGCCACAGGCTTTAAAATGATTATTAATACAATCAAGTAAGCGCTGGCGAGGCTGGAGAGAAAGTGAGAAAAATACGTTGCAATGTAGGGAAATAATTATTTTTGTTTTATTGTGTTAAAAATGGGCATATTTTTCATTGTAAATTGCTACCTTCTCTCGGGAAGTAATGTATGTAATGTACACACATATATATGTATATGCACTAGGGTGGTCAAAGATCTCTCTTATTTTTTTCATGAATTTGATAACACACTAACAAAAAGTTATTATGAAATCGGTATAGTTCACGAAAAAATTATAATTGACCATATGTGTAGAGATTTAGGTTTCCTAAAAATATGAGAGACGAGATAAGGTATAAATTTCCCTTTACATTAATATGAAAAACATAGGAAGCTGAAAAGAGAAGAATTCCTCCTAAAGGGAAATTAATAATCTTTTTACCACCCTAATACGCACATATATAAAATATCTACCATATGCTGACATATTTGTGTATATCTACAAATGCTTGTACGTTTATCTAATTTTAATTAAGCAACAAATATTTTTGGTTGTTGTAATATCTTACCACCCGTAAGCATTGGAATGCCTCAAAGGCTACTAATTAAGTACCAACTTTAAACCTGTTGAAAATTCAAAGTGCATAGTTTAGGTCACAGCATGTGTGGTCGTTTGATTTTCATTTAATTATTTTCCTGTTTTACTCATCTAGCTCAGTCGGAGTTGGTATAAAAGTTGTAATATGCGACTTCGTTAGAACGGATACAATTTTTGAGTTAGAGAATTAAAATAAAAAATAAAAAGTAAATTAAACATTTTTTAACATAGCATTTGTGTAGCTATCATTCTTCAATATTTACAAAAACTTTTCTAGGAAAACATATCCAAAAATTTTCTGGCTGTTCTGCATACAACTATAAGTAAAAAATAGTAAGACTTTGTTCATGATTTTAAGATTCTTAACTCATTCTTTAAAATCTATGCCATTCTCCACGAAGTGATTCTCCTTGGCCACAATACACTAGTGCCAAAGTCTTTTCCAATCCTCAAAATAATTTCGACATCCCGATAGTCGAAAAGCATTGTTTCCCAGACGTTAACGCGACGCGGTTTTTCGAAAAAATTAAGTGATTTTGGAACCGTGCTTTCACTTTTAGGCCCAAATGATCTTTCAAAAATAGTTTTACTGATCATTGCCGATATTCCAACGGTGAGTAAAGATCTCTACTCATGTTATTAGTTGATTACCAAAGCACAAGGTATTTCCCCACCCAAAAGAAAGTATTACTTCATTGAGCTTAAAATTTGATCATTAGATCTCGATTTCATATCTCTGTGGTTGTGACCGATTGTTGTTTGACACAATTTAGAAAGAGAAAACAAAGCAGCAGAAAGGCATAGTGATTGTCTTAATACTCTTTAGGGAAATATTAATTCTACAAAATAAAGCATAAACTGGTATTTAACACAGGATTATTTAACAATAACGGATTTTCAAATGAGGAGTCCAACAGCGCAATGAATTATATCCAATGAAACTATCAGCATCCTGAAGGGCTGAGACACGCAGCATTATACCAAATAGTCTACTAAACTAAACTTGGAAATTTCTTGGAACAATGAAACCATTTATGAATTAATAAAATATTGAAAGATTTTAATTTAATGTTGGAGTAATATTTTCTCGCAACCACCAAAACCTTACTGTAAGACTGTGTCCAACTGGGTGGAGTTAGTGCGTACTTTAAGAGGTTTACAACACTGTTATGGCTCTAGGAACAAAAGTTGCACAGTCAGACCTTTTTAATTGAAACTGAGTATCATCAAAGTTGCTGTAAAACTATTAGAGACCAACAAATCAGTTCATTGTCCCTTCCAGGCCACCATTCGCTATAATTTTTCGAATTCTTACTTTTAACGTTGCTCTGGTATGTGAACTGAGTCTCTATCCTTATCTCGAAATATTTTACGGTTGCTTTCACAAACTGCATCGAGAAATTATTCCCCAGTAACGAACAACCCATCTAAACTCAAAGTTCGTTTCAGTTGCGCTTTATTACAGCACTACTTAAGACCTTCATATCGTCAAACTATTGTGCCCTCAATTAAACTACTTATCTGCTTATTGTAGATACCATGGACACTGAAGATTTAGAATCTTGTGGATTCCAAGAGCTCGATGTCTGGCTTGTGATAGAGCTGGGCACAGAGGAAGTTTAGAACCGTTTAAAGCCTTTCTATATTTGTTTAATACGTTGGAATTGATATCCATAAATATTCTCGGGACCTAGAACTCTGGCTTGGAAGATGAAAGCTGAGCTTGGTAAACGGAAAGAGATAGAGAGATGTAAACATACTCGGAGACAATTCCCGTCTCTATACCTCAGTCCATTCTCGATCCGTCGGTATATATAGCAGTAGTAGTAGTTTCCTGCTCTGATACTGACCACTCTTCTTCGTTCACTCTAAAGGGTTTTTTCATCTGGAAGAGACTACTGAACGGGAGAGGAATAGCCTGATTTATTTAGATTTGTAGCTCAGAATATCGCTTTGTTCAAAACTCTTCCTGTTCCAACCACCAATTTTTTTATTCTTGTCCGTTGACAAGTCAAATCTTCACATTTAAGTTGAACATTTTTCTTTTATTAAGTTCGGTTTATATCTCCGGCCATATTTAAGAAACTTAAATATTTGTCTTCTTCACCACATAGGCGGTTAACGCTGAGGCACCTGGTTTCAGTGCGGGCCAGCCGTTTTCTTTTTCTCTCATTGATTTCGGCACCATTGGAGATTCCAGAAGGTAGCTAAGTCCTCGTCGATCCGATCTTTTCAACAAATTGAAGGTCTTCCTTTGCTTCCCACTCTGCGGATACTACGTCGAATAATTCTGTGAAACTGAATATGTCTTTGTTCCTTTTGAACGATATGAGCCTAGCCAGGGTAGGCCGCTATCTTATAATTCGCTGAACTCTGCTAATTGTCGTGTTGCATAACTTGCCTGCAACTTACCGTTCCAGCCGACTCGCAGGTATTCGTCGTTTTGTTAATGCTCAAAGTGAAAATCTTTCCGCAGGAAAATTCCTTTCGAATGCTCGTAGCGCCAACTCATCTGTTGTTGTCATCATCTTGTGCCTCTACCGCCATATAGCTAAGTGACGAAGGAATAATGAGTGACTTGTAGAGTTTGGTCTTTATTCGTCATCGAGAGGACTTTATCACTCAATTGCCTACTCAGTCCGAAGTATAACCTGTTGGTAAGAGTTATTATTCATTAGGGACTTTCTAGCCTGACGTTGTTGTTGCGCCAACGGTTTTCCTTTCATGGCAGCCGTCATTTTTTCCGAAAGGAAGAAGTCACATGGTGCCATGTCAGGTGAGATACAGGGAGTGGTTAATGGTTAAAATGTGATTTTTGGTCAAATAATGGTCCTTCGAATGTTTGGATTCACAGGCAATTTTTGATCGTCAGTCAATTTGTGCAGAAAGTAAATCATTGCACTTACACCTTTCGTAAGCCTTAAAATGTTCGGTCAAAATGCGATAAATCGATGTATTGGAGATAAAATTTCAATTCTATTTTCATGAATTTCAATGAAAGATTTCGGCTGATTTTTGATTGGTTCGCTTTCATGGGCAAATGCATTTTCCGAAAAGGAAGAAGTCGCATTTGATTTTTGGTCAAATAATCGGTCACAATGATGTCCTTCGAATGTTGGATTCTGAGCAATTTTTGGTCGTCAGTCAATTTGTACGGAACAAACTGTGCACACACCTTTCGTAAGCCCAAATGTTCAGTCAAAATGCGATAAAACGATGATGAGATGTATCAACTCACAAAATACATCAGGTAAAAAATCTTAGGCACCAAAATGAGTGAAGGCCAGTGTTTTTGATGAATTCACGCAGAGTTTCGATGAAATTTCCGGTGATCACGGATTTTGATTGGCCCACATGTTGATCGTCATTTATGTCCTCAAGACCGCTTTGAAAACGTAGACACTACTCATGTGCTTTGCTACGGTATAGGCAATCATCGCCATAAACTTGTTTCATTAATTGAAACGTATCGCTAAAAGTTTTAACAATTTTAAAACAAAATTTAATGTTGGCTCTATGTTCGAAGCTCATTTTCGCACCGACAACACAAACATACTGACATTTAAGACGCAATAACTTCACTTTCAATCAATGAAGTGTCACTGGACAATCGACAAAGACAGCAGATCCTAACGCACCAGTTGACATATAGATGACGCCAACAGGGGTCGCTAGATTCAAAAAGTCGTATTGACTTTGGAACGCACCTTGTAATTACAATATTATTTTTTCTAATTAATCAGGATTATATTTAATTAAAATAAATATTAAAATAAATTTTTCATATCTGTACATTTTAGATAGTCGCCTTGTATAAACATTGGAATAGTAGTTATTTTTAAATCCCGATTTTTTATAAGTTCAAACATTTGGGGTACTCACAACATGTCGTAAAGCATCGTAAAATCATAAAATTATAAATTTTTACACTGGTTTAAAGAAATTGTTTTTGGATTACATAAGTACAAAAATGAGCTTACACATTTACAATTGGCAATGCTATGTTTGCGGATCGTTATAACTTATAACTTTATGAGACTATGTGGAACCCCTAATTAAAAATTTAATTGATCTATCACATTCTCGATTGTTCCTGAAACCCTTTGCAAAATCGAAACATATTTGTCTTGACAAAATGTCACTTTTTGAAACCAAGCATCTTAAGTCCATCTTATCGTTTAAATTCCCATATCATTATTATTTTATCGGAATCGATGACGGTGGAGCAGACATTCCATTACCCATAAAGAAATTCAAATAGTTATTAACCGTCTGAAGAACAACAAAGCGGCGGGAAACGATGGATTGCCAAACGAGCTATTCAAATACGGCGGCGAAAAACTAATAAGGTACTATGTGAAAGATTAATTTATTGGACCCTATCAGTGGTGTGTCTTTAGGCCTGGAGAAACTACAACTGACCAGATATTCACCATTCGCCAAATCTTGGTAAACACTCGTGAAAGAAGGTTCGACATACGCCACCTCTTCGTCGATTTTAAAGCTGCTTTTGACAGCACGAAAAGGTGCTGCTATATCTGAATTTGGTATCCCCGCAAAACAAGACAGCTGTGTAAATTGACGTTGAGCAATACCAAAAACTCCGTCAGGATTGGGAAGGACCTCTCCGAGCTGCCTCGATACCAAATGAGGTTTCAGACAAGGCGACTCCCTATCGATCAATATACTGCTGGAGAAAATGATTTGAGGTGCAGAGCTAAAAAGAGAGGGTACAATCTTCTATAAGAGTGTACAGCTGCTGGCGTATGCCGATGATATTAATATCATTGGCCTCAAGCAACTGCGTCGTTAGTTCTGCTTTCTCCAGACTGGATAAGCAAGCGGAGCAAATAGGTCTGGTGGGGAACAAGGGCAAGACGAAATATCTCCTGTCTTCAAACAAACAGTCAACACACTCGCGGCTAGCCTAGCCATATTACTGTTGACATTCATAGCTTCGAATTCGTAGAAAATTTCGTCTATCTTGAAACGAGCTAAAACACTCGTTCGACCTACTATGCAAAAAGCTGTATGGAAGCAAAAAGAGACTATTTTGAATAAAATAAATTGATTTTGCCGAAAAAATCATTTGTTCTGTTCTTTTTAAGTCCTGTTTTCTTTGGAAAGCACCTTGTATTCTAGAGTTCTAAAAGACTACAATCGGGATCAGCTCAGAAATTCTATATAGAAAATGTTTCTCATTTCTGTACATATTCCGTAAATCATTATCTTCACTTACTAAAATCTGCAGCAATAACTTTAGTTGGCAACTCGTATTTCCATTACGACGGTTATGCCTACATACTGAGGCACACACACACACTTCTGTACGAAAATTTAACCCGTAATACATTGAGAATATTTGCCGCGCATATTTGGTGCTAAGCTAAACAGCCTAGAATGTTGTGGACTAAATATTTGTATATAGAAAAACAAAATGTACAAGAGACAAAATCGAGAACATAAATAACAACAACAACAACAGTTTACGATGACTACGCATGGCGACAGTAATGCGCTTACATATTTATTTATGTGTGTGTGTATGTGGGTGCGTGGAAGCGCTTTTTAGCAATCGGTAAATTGTGGCGGCGACATACGTCAGCATTGTTGATAATAAATTCACGCTTACGCGCCAAAAAGTATGCAACACCGAAATAATTCATAACATCTGCCGATGGCGCTGCTGCGTGGTTAGGCAATTAAATTTATGCATGTCATAGCAGAGTATATGGGCGACAGCTGGCGCGCCAATGCGTTCAATGGCATTTGTGCGACACTGGCAACAAACACAATCTGCACACATACTTATGTACATATACATAAGTAAGTGTGTGTACGCACATGATTTTTCTGCGACCAGCACTGTCCCTCAAATTCGCACTCTCAGCGCCAATGGTCCACACATGACTACCAACAAACAAACCAAACTAACCAAAACAGCAACAGCAACAACAACAAATATTACCCTAATCAACCGCCAATCGTGTGGATGGCGCTTGCTTTGTGTGGATATTGTGCATAATTTGAGCGAGATAAATTGAAGTGAATTATGCGCGCCACAGAATGACGAGAATGACGAGTCGCGTGACACGGTATTGTGGATTTCCATTTAAATGCAAAAATATGGTTTTTTTCTCCACAAATTCCACAATAAACCGGACGCATTACAGCGCACACCAATAAAGCATGAAGTTGTCAATTTGTTGCAAATAATAATGCTTGCAACACACCGCTCCACCGCCCGCCCAAGCGCTAAACATTGCTACTTTCCGCAGCACTCAATTAATCTAAATAGGCGCTTAAATCATGTACCTGATTGCTAGCAAACAACATTCGACGCATTCAGCATTCCATTTTGCGCTAAGTGAGTACTCTCTACTCTTCTCGCTTGGACATTCACACACACACTCGCACTATGACATGCGCATGCAGGCATTCGCACATTTTTAGTTAGCACAATATATTGTTCGATAGTAAAAGGAGAAATCTCTTCTCGAAATTGAGTTGAATTGCAATTGAGTTGAATTGAATTGAATTAATAGAAGCCAATGGACGTAAAACGAGCGCGAAGTTGTTGCTTGACTAACTCGGGAAGTAAGTCATTTTAGTGTACATACATACTATGTATATAGGTGCAATGTTGAAGAGAAATGCACAAGGGCGTAGATGAATTTAAAACCAACAGGGGTTACGTTGGTACGGAGTAGCAGTTAAATAATTACTTAAGTCACTACGCGCTCTCAACATGGCTGAAGTCCAAGCTCAAAACTTAATGCAATTTAAAGTTTATAGAATAAACTAAACTATTTATAATAAAAAAATAAAATTAGTAATAAATAACCTAATCAAGCAAAAGCTTAATCATATTAGTATGCCTTAAGTAATCCGAAAACACTTATACAAAAATAAGTTATACGAAGTTTAGTCTCCAGCCGACAATTAAAAGACTTTACAATACTTTCTCTATGCTACGCAAGGTTTCTTCGAAAATATTTTACGACTGATAATTGTAAACAGGCAAAATTGAACAAAGTTTTCACTCTAATAATAAGCCAAATGAAAAGTCCTCGGCCTACCATAGTAAAACAAATTTTTTCGGTAAAATTAAATTTTTTTATTCGACATAGTTCCCTTCAAGGATGTTATACTGATTAGATCCTCCAATTTTTCGATGCCATTTTCGTAGTACGGTAGGGTCTTTGCTTCAAAATATATCTCAGTTTCGGGTATCACTTCTTCATACAAGGAAAGTTTCTTTTCAGCAAGCATTCTTTTTAGACCTGAGAACAGAAAATAGTCGCTAATGGGCAGATCCGGGGAATACTGTTGATACGGAAGTACTTCAAAGCACGACTTATGGATATTTGCAATCGTTTTCACTGACTTGTAATATGGTTCATTGCCTAGTCGAGACAGAACTTCTTTTTCTTCAAATGCGGCTTGTTTTCGGCGATTTCGTCCTTTAAACGGTCCAATAACTCAATGTAATATTCGCTCTTGATACCTTTTTCTTTTTTCCAGGTAGTCAATACAAAATTATTCCATGCGCTTTCACAAAATGTACAAACGCTATAATCTTGACAGCTGACTACTTATTGCCTTTTGTCACGCTATGAAGTGGGTTTATCGTGTGCAGTCCACTCAGATGACTGTCGATTCGTGTTTTTGTGCTTGAACAGCTCCAAACACTGCTCCGTTAAAAAACTCGTTGGTGTTTCTGGTCAAAAGTGAGCTCGTGCTTTACCATCCACTAAGCTTTCACATACCAAAATATTCGTGAATGATATGATATGCACGTTCAGTTGATACGAGTATCTTCGCAGTGCTTGCTATCTAGAGCAATTTCACTTTACGAGCATCCAAAATTATTTTGTGGACCTTTTTGATGTTTTCGTCGGTAACGACCTTTTTTGGGTGTCCAGTGCGTTCATCGTCGTCGGTGATAATTTCACCACGTCTAGAACTTTAGCATACCAATTTTTGTTGGCTGATTTTCCTGGGACAGTGTCCGGATACTCTTCACCAAGCCAAGTTTTTATTTCATCTTTATGTTTCGCTTCAAAATGCAATATTTTATGAACATATTCAAAAGTAACTCTCTGCTATAAAATTTACTCTTATTGAAAGAATATAAGTTTTTGGTACTTTGTACAATCAAAATGAAGCCCTCAATGTTCTTTTAATTTTAACACAATTTGCTTTTCTGTTTAGCAACCCACAGAAGCTTAGCTGAGAACAAATCACTTTCAACAAGGCGCACTCTTTTGACGAAACTTTTGAGTATTTTTGATAAATAAAATTTGTCACAGGCAAGCTCTAACTCAACGATCCTGGAATTCCTTTTTATTTTGAAGATTAGGGTTAACTTCAAATTTTATGAACTTAACTCTAGTGGCGCCATCTATGTATGTGTTAGACCGAGGATTGACCTGTGGCCTCGGTGAAGATCAGGTGTTATTCACTATTCTTCGAAGAAATCTAACTTGATTTTCTAAATTGTTTTATTTTGTATGTGAACATAGCATATTTTCAAGTATAAATATGTATAAGTATCTCACGCAAGATATCCTCAAAGAAATAAGTTTTGTAAAAAAAATATATATATACATATATGTATATATTTCTTAAGGATATTTAGTAATTTTTAAGAAAACAAAATAAAATTTGTGAGCAAATCTTTTTCTATTATATATTCAGAATTAAAAATATTTTTGTTTAATGATTATATTTACCGTTAAATTTAACTCTCAAACTTTGTGTTTCTAATTACATGCTGTTATTATGCCATAAAAAGTCCGAAAAAATTTTCCAGAAAAGAAACATCTTCTAAAACTTTCTTTAGTAGAAAAACGCACCTCTTAGATGAAACCCTTCTTATATCTTTAATCTATTGGGTTTTCGCTGCCTGAGACAAAACTATTGATTTGTTTCGTAGAAAGTATGTAAGGACCTTAGCAAGTACGATATAAGACTCCAATGAACATGTTAATTACCAGCCAGTTGATCTCAGTAAACTTTAATATATTACCGAACATTGCTTTTTTTTTGAATTTCTAAAGACTCTAATGAGTTTTTAAAGAAACACTTGATAATGTAATATTTACCCAAGTTAAATGAAATATTCATAGTAGAGATAGATAGAAAGAGGTCTTCAGACAATATGTTCGATATTTAAAATGTTATGATCTTCGTATTGGTTTCACACTACAGCTTTGGCACCCTTGACAAAAGCT
>NC_052500.1:64808647-64892163 GCF_016617805.1 Bactrocera tryoni | reverse complement strand
TTCAGTTTGTGTAGAAGCTATATGCTGTAGTAATCCGATCTAAAAAATTTTTTCGGAGATTATATTATTACCTTAAGCAGTAATTCATGTCAAATTTCGTGAAGATATCATGTCAAATGCGAAAATTTTCCATACAAGCCCATGAATCCGATCGTTCGGTTTGTATGCCTGCTATATGCTATAGTGAGCTGATCTGAACAATTTCTTCTGATATTACAATATTTCTATAAAAAGTAACCCATACCGAATTTCGTGAAGATATATCGTCAAATGAGGAAGTTTCCCATGCAAGCATTTGATTCCGATCATTCAGTTTGTATGGCAGTTATATGCTTTAGTAATCCGATCTGATCAATTTCTTCGGAAATTACATTATTGCCTTAAAAAATAATCTTTACCAAATTTCGTGAGTATGTCTTGTCAAGTGTGAAAGTTTTCCATACAAGAACTTGATTCCGATCAAGCTATATGTTTAGTATGTCAGCTATATGTTATGTAGTCCGATATCGGTCTCCGTATCGATAATGAGCAGCTTCTCGAAGAGAAAATGACGTTTGCAAAATTTCAAAACGATATCTTTAAAACTGAGTTACTAGTTCGTATAATATACAGACAGACGAACAGACAGACAGACAGACAGACGGACATGGCTAAATCGACTCTGCTCGACATATTGATCATTTATATATATATTTATAGGGTCTTCGACGCTTCCTTCTGGGTGTTACAAACTTCGTGCCAAACTTAATATTCCCTGTTCAGGGTATAAAGAGCTGAGTCTATCCAAACGGATGTTGAGTGAGATCCTCTGCTAAATATCTCTTTGATGCTAACACGAAGACTGTTAGTTTGTCATATAAAATTTTGCTGATGCGAGTCGGCTGTCCACCCACCTCTATTAATGACGAGAATATTAAACAAAAAAAAAAATTGTCTGATGAGAGTCGTCTATCAGGCAAATTCTCTATGATTTTACGACATTCACTGAAATAATTTTAATATCAACTCGTCAGTATTGGTCTTGACCGAGATAAAGAAGATAACGCCTAGAAACACTATCAATATTCAAAGCGATTTTGCAGGAAAAACCATTTTAGGCATGATAGCTTTCAAGATAAGCACTTTTGCTTCAATATAAGTGGAATGACATTAAATCCTAGCGCCGTTCTCTTCTTGTGATTTTTCGCTAGAAGTTTGAGCTTCACGAAAACTTGACGAGAACTAACTATAGGTATTTACGCAACCACAAGATCTTTCTGGCCAGAGATAAATCGGACATTTTGTAAACTTTTTCTTTCAAAGTTTTAACATTTACATACGGTAAGATTAAAAATCAATCTGGGTACCAGTACATGAGCTTGTTTGGAAGTATGCTCTCTGGAAACTGGGTGGAATAAAGATAAAAGTCCGAAGCACGTTGGTCAATAGATTTGTTTTAACCATAATTTTTTTCAAGTACTATAGAACTAAACATAAAATTTGGTTTTGAGATAACAATATCCAATCGTCCAAAGTTTGATTGAATTTTTTGCTGACAAAAGCAAAGAGTTTTTTTAACTATTAAATCCTATTTCGTGACCGCAATGCAACCATAAAACTCAACTATTTATATATAAAAGATTCTTAGGATTGAGTTCGTAACCCTGCAAAGAAAATTGGATTTTAATTATTATACTTCTTTCAATTTTATTAAGCGCAGCCTGTACGAGATTTTTTGGTAATAAACCTTAAACCGTATCGCTAACCAAAGGCATGTGGAATTTAAAGCGGAAATACTGCAGTCGTTTGGATTTTAAACACTCTTGGAATGCGAAAGAAATATTCACTAAATTTTAGTTAAATATTCCTTATAATTATGTTTATGTAAACAATATTCCACAGCATGTTTCCACCTTCTCTGAAAAGCTTTAATTAAAACCAAAGAAATTATGAAATATATCGCAATAAGGTAACTAAAAGAATGTGCCACAACAGCAAATTAAAATCCACCGTCCAGAGGTAGAACAAAAGCAAGCGCTACTTGCCACATAAAATCTTACCAAGAACACTGTAGTGAGTTGTAGGAGTTCGTACACCATATCCTCTGTGTCTAGTACATGGGAATGAGTGATTGAGTGCGGTGAGTTAAGTTACATGCGAGACGACTACTCATCAACTCGGGGCAGGTGAACTTCATTACAAACAAATTATGTGCAAACATTACCACACATACTTAAACATATTATGTGGCATATGTGGCACAGTCATACCTACATAAGAGCATAGTTTATCATGTCCAAGCAGTGTTCCTAGTTTTGCTCGTACACTCTGAAACTCTTGGTGTGCTGCGAAGGCATCGAATCAAATTCACCGACATCCTTAACAAAACACAAAACTAAACACTGAAATTACTGCCGTTTTGTAAAAGAACCTTAGCTGCAAACTACATACATATCTACATATGTGGCACATACTTCAATTGCGGCACAGTAATAACAGTCATACAGTTTCATTTAACAATGCCCAGCTACAGATATTTGTGTTGTGGCTGAAACTCCGTGGCTCTAGGAACTGGTGGAAGGTGCAGATGTAAGGAAAGAGCTCTGAACAGTGGTCATACGAAGGTAAAGATTAAGAATACAAATCAAGATTGTATTTCCCATTCAAAATATTTACTAGAATCTTGTCAAAATGTCGCCATTAGCAATAAGTTTCAAGATCGTCCCAAAGTGAGCTTCTTACTGCAGGATTGATGAAGCGAACAGAAAAAATTTAATTCAAGCTGTCTCCATGAATCAAACCAGAATACTAGTTCTAACAGTAGTTAGAAAGTTAGGTAGCACTGCATGATTGTTGAAGCAATCAGTGCTGAGTCATATCTCGGTAAATCTTACGATCCTCTCAGAAGTACAGAACAGTGTATGCATTATGAAGAGATTTAACTGTGATATCTTCAATCAGACTCGAGATAGAAATATCTCAGAGGGATAAAACCATTGGCGATCCAAGTAGATGCGATATATTCGTCCCTGAAGGTACCTAAGTCAATGCAATAACTATTTAAAGTTTCAACTTTAATCAAACTTTGGCTGAAATGTCTGAGAAAGTCTTGCTCGTAGGGTGAAACAAGGATAAGAATCGAATCCAAAGTGCTTTCGAGCATTACTGGATCATGAATTTAGAATGACACATTAAGTCACCCTTAAAAGACTTTTAGAGCCAGGAACAAATTTATTGGGACGGCTCATTCTATTCCAGCCCATTCGCCGTGTTTGTAGAAAGTAAGGCAACCGACAAACTTCAATCTTAGTCTTGCGAAAGCTGGACAGTGATGGAGTATTTAGATGCTTCCACCTCATGTTCTTCCCTCCATTTTGACAAGTTGCGTCCATCAAAATCCTCAAAATCAACGGAACAGTGTCCAGCTATGACACCTATCATTACTACCATGTGGTACTTGCTAAAAGCTAGTAGTTTAATGGACATTTTATGTTCCTCTCTGGGTTACAAGACTATCGCAACCCCACAAGTGCTGTTTTCTGATGGCCGCTAACAGTCAACGTGCTAAAGACCTGTATAGAAACTCTGCTATCGAAGTTGATTCATAGGAGAGGTATATAGATAATTTTACATGAAAGTACCAGAATACTACTGCTAGTGAGGTCATGTACTCCATGTCTAGCTTTGAGCACACGGTCAACGTGCTAAAGAGCTGTATGGGAGCTCTGTCTTCGGCATGGATTCATATCCATCGGAGATGTACTTCTCCTTAATGGCTGCCACTTCTGCTTAAAGCATAGCGGGTGGACCTCAAAAACCATGATTTGGTCTTCAGACTGCAATATCAGATTTTAAATACTCCTAAACAATCTGTTACTAATATGAAATTAATATTTGGTAGCAGAGACGTGGAAAGCTTAGAAATCTCGGACATACTAAAAGGTAGTTAAGGTGTCCGTTGCGGTTACGTCAATGGGTTTTAATGGCAAGAAAAATAACATGGGATGGAATCCCTCAATATAAGGGAAAAATATTAAAGTAGTAAAAATTCTATAGAACCCTGCTTTCCTATAAAAGCCGAAAGTAATCTTAGTCATTACCTAGAAGTGATTACGTTTCGTACTATATAAATCAGGAAGCTCTCAGCCTAGTGAACTCCGGTAAGAATTCAATTTTAACACAACTTGTTCCACCGTACCAAACTTGTTCGCAAACCAAACCCGCACTGTGCTTATATATGGTATGTCAGCAGGCTCCGCTATTGTGGCGCTCTTGTGATAAAGAATGGCAAATTAAAAACAAAAATGAGAAAAACATACACAGCAGCAGGTGTTTCATTTCATTTCGTATGATTTCCAGCATAGTCTACCACTATAGCCGACCAGTCAGTCTTCAAGCACCAGCCAGTGCATACAACACTTAGCTAACAGAGGCTGAATGAATGACTGACTGGTTGACTCTACGAGTCTAGGCTGCTTGCTTGCCTAGCTGCCCGGTTGTCTGCCCGCTTATAAGCCCAGTCTGTCGGCAAGCCCGCAATGTAACACGTCCAACTAGTAAGATGAATGGGTGGGCGGTCTTGGTGGTTGCCAGCTTGGTTGACTAGCTTGCCTGCCTGGCTAGTTGTTCTAACAACAGCAACAACGACAACCAACTCATCAGGTTTACAGGCGTTCACACATTACTGCTGGAACAATGAAGCTGTGCGGGCGTTCATGTCGCTGGAGGAAGCTCGGTCGGTGTATGGCGTTGGCGCTGCGTTGGTGTGGCATGTTAGAGCCGGCGCATACAGTTTCATGCTTTGCGCACGTTAGTTTAGGGAGTTGCAAATAAATATTTCATCTGCAGTTGTAGATTATTATATGCTGCATGCAACAGAAGTGGAAGAAGAGTGGAATTTGAAAAATAAAAAAATAACCAGCAGAAAATTAGCAGAAAAATGCAACAGGATAAATGGCCAAGTGGAGTGTGATTGCATGAGCGGCTACAACTAAATACAACCCACACATATTCGTTTGCCGTTTGGAGCAGCAATATTACAGTAAATTTCTCACGGGACTTGAAAGCAAGCAGTACAGCAACAGCTGTAAAGCACCGTCAGTTCTGTATTGTACAACGCTCTGCACATTCCACCGTTGCCAGCCAACGCGGTCCCAGTGAGTTGGATTCGAATTACTTGTGTGCAACTTTTCGCGTTTCCACTGGGTCGTCGACTGAAATCAGACATATTTTTAACGACTCTATATGTATTACAAACAATAACGGTGTATTTAAGGTGGTAGGTATATGCAACTGCATATCGCAGCCAATGCATACAGTAATAATAATACTCGAATATTAATGTTGAATGTTGAAATAATAGAAGCCATTTATTTAGAAGTTTGTTTTAATGCAAATACTACATTTTTCGTCCACTGATAATAAAACGATTGAACTAGTTGGTTCTTCTTTCGAGATCTACTGTTTCTAGGTACGAAGACCACTACCAGGGTAAAACCAACGTTCAAAAGCGTCGTATGTCTCACTCGCTTATTTAGAGAGTCGTCTTTACCAAAATGTACCGCGTAAAACCAGGCTCAGATGCGCTTCTGGGGAGTATGATCCGATCATCAAACTCTCGTTGAAAATAGTCGCGGGTTTCATTCGCATATTTGGAGCCTCATTTGTACAAAAAAGTACCGTGAAGCCTGCTGCAAATCCAGTTATGTCGAGTAGCTTTAGACTATCAAACGAGGCCTTTAATTCAGAAGGACATTTGCAGTCGAAAGCGGTATATATAGTATATGAACTCTGAATAGCCAAGGAACTCTGTAGAAAAACCTCTATCCTTAAATTATATAGATGTTAACAACGTTTGTGTACCAAGATGGAGCAAAATCCGATTTACTAACTTCTCCTGTCTTAACTAACCCGGATGAAGGACAATGATCTATGGAAGAATATTGTAAAACGTTCGCCACTTGATTGTAATTTAGACTTTCTGCAACGTCTCCCAAGCGGAACCAGCTAGCATAAATTCAGCAGTACATTTACTGATCCGGAGCAAAACCTCCTTCAGATTGGTGATTGCTCGCTCAAGACTTGCGAAGGGATGTCTGGAATTTTTACTCGTTTAGATTAGTTTGCGTGCATGAGTGCAGTGGTATTGCAGGGATGAGCTTGCTACGATAGATACTTCAGTCTAAATAACTGCGGAATGGAAACGGGTAGAAGCTCCTTTGACTTCTTATGGTTCACTACTCGATTGTTGGGTCTTAGACTAGCCCAGCAAGCGTTGGTCAATTACTAGTAGCCGTGCAGTCGCTAGGTCCCTCTGATCCTACGTAAATTGTATAAGGTGTACTGTACTCTTCGTTCTCAGCAATGCCCTTTCAATGGTTTTGGGAGTCCTAACTGAACACCCTCCGAACGGTCCTTGGCTCTTATAGTTTTAAACACTACTGGTCGCGTGGTCTGAATAGATCATTAGAGATTTGGTAATACTGTGAACTCTTCGCCCTCAACTACGTTACTTAAACAGAAGACTGAACAAGGCTTTCACGACCAAATATTAGAAGACTTGTGCTCGACATGTTTTATTTATTTCTGTATGACTTTGGACAATCCTCACTTTTTATTAACATTATAGTTTCTGAAGTAAAAAGCTGCCACCTGTTCCTGCATGCGACGCTTCAACTGTTCGCGTTTCAGCAAATCCAACAAAGCATTCGAGTTGTCAGGTTGACGCGATTGCTCCAACAGAGCCTGCGCCAAAAGGCGTTCGTCATTTGTAAGCGTGTGTGGCAAATTGTTAAGAATGGCTTCGGTTTCAGCAGACGAGCCATCGCTGGATGGTTGGACATGATGTACGTTTTCCAAACGTAAATCTTTGATGAAATCTGGCGCATGCTCTTCAACCTCTACGAGCTCCATTGCTTCATCAGGCAGAGCAACACCACGTGGTAATGTATAATTGGGAGCGCTGTAGTAATGATAGCTGGGATAATTCGTTGGATTGATAATGATGAAGGAAGGCGAGTTGGCGGGGGCGGCATAACGTTGATATGGTTGCTGATATGCAAACTGATTGGGCGATTGACTAGCGTACGCGAAAAGATTAGGGAACGTTTGATAGGCGGGCTGCTTCGGCTCCAAAGCAATACTGCTTTGCAACGAAGTTGGCTTGTGCTCTTGAATTGTTGGATAAGCGGCATAAAATGCGGACATCTTTGTTTGTTCGGCCGAGGGATTGCCTAACGGATAGCTCGTCACATAGTTCGATTTGCTTGGTTCGGCGTGGGCTTGCAATCCACCAGTCAATGCTTCGAATGCGGCTTGCGTAAATGCTGGTTGGTTTTTCAAGGCATACGGTATATAGATGGGTTTCACATCGACGAGTTTATCTTTGCTATGCGTAATGGGGCGCGGCTGTTGCGTCACGACTGTTTGTGGCAGCAATGCAAACTCAACATTTAGCGGTTGCAATGGATAGTGCGTTTGTCTTTCGCCTTGCAGCGTTAACTTCTCCTTCTGCGAGAGGTAGGGATATTGAGACTTAAGTCCAACTGCGGGATTTGTGGTCTTCGTTTGGCGTGTGAAGTCCAAAATGGCTTTAAGTGCTGCAAGTTACGAAATTTTTTAGTAAATATTGAATTTATAGCAAACAAATTACTACCATTTTCATCAATATAACGCGCCTCCTTGACATCATCAGCCGCCAGCCCATTGAGTAGGGCGCACAGAGTGACTAGCGTCAGCACAAACTTCATCTCGTTTTACTCGGCGTCTATTGAGTTGTCAGTGTTTGATGTTTAGGTTTTTATATTCCAATTTCTTGTGCAATATATTTATTTAAATTCGCTAAACAGTTACTTTCTAACTGTGCTTTAGCCATTTAAATATATAAACTATTTCATAGAAAGTTCGCTACACTAGATTCGAAAGTATGTTAAGTTTAGTAGCAATTTTTTGCACAAAAACGTTGAACTATCTACAAATAGTTGTTGTAAGAATGTCGATAATATATTTGTATGTACATTGTTGTTGCTTTGTGCTGCTGCTGAGCGCAATAAATCTCACGGCAGAATATTATCTGTGGCTATTTAAAAAAATTTGCACTTTATGACCGGCCATAAAAGTACGAATTTCGATTCATATCGCAACTTTTGTTGGATCCGTCGCTGCTGCTCATCTCTTCTTTACTAGTTTTACTGCTGTTCTTTACTTGGTGGTCGCTGTATTTTAATTACAGCTAATGAAGACTTTGTGGGTAGTTAAAGAACTCTAGCACTCGCGCTATATAACTCTAAACTCGCACTTATATGGAAGACAGCATAGCAATAGGTTTGCAATGGGTTGTCCAGATGCACGTTTCTATACCCTGAGCGGAGTATACTAAATTTCCTACGAAGTTTTCAGCTCCCCATACCTACTGCATTCTTCTGTTTTCTGTATATGCCCGAACTAGTCCCCATAGTTCTTGAGAAATCGAAGATAAGAAAGCTTTTGCGCTACCAAAATTAACATTTTGTTACAGCATAGCAATAGGTTTGCAATGGGTTGTCCAGATGCACGTTTCTATACCCTGAGCGAAGTATACTAAATTTCCTACGAAGTTTTCAGCTCCCCATACCTACCGCATTCTACTCTTTTCTGTATATGCCCGAACTAGTCCCCATAGTTCTTGAGAAATCGAAGATAAGAAAGCTTTTGCGCTACCAAAATTAACATTTTGTTCTTATATTAAATGAATTTTGGTACACAAATTTACTATAGATCAACTAGAAACCATTTTATCCTTCCTAAAGCTTCTGTTTTATTATTTCCGCGACTTCTTCACAATATTACAAAATCTATAACTTATGTTTTGAAGGCTTAGTCGCAGGTCATTTCAAGAGGTAGCTGCCTGATTCAGCAATCAATAAGAATAATTATATTAAATAAGCAATATTGAGTAATAATCTTGAGTCAACTACTTTTTTCGTAAATCCAAGAAAAACTTATTACTTAATCTGGTACCATCACAGTTAGCATTACAAACACCATTACCAATATAATTACCATTACTGCTGTATTACTTATTCAAATACTATTTTTATCAAAATGTAATCCCATTACCTAGTCTGGTACCATAATAATTAGAATTACCATTACAACTGTTCTACATATTATTACTTTAAAAATTTAACACCTTTTACTAATCTATTACCAAGCTAATTAGCATTATAATTACCATTACTATCTACTCTATTATTATTTTCATCAAAATGTAACACCACTATCAAGTCTGCTACCATTATAATTACCATTACTACTCTAAATACTAAACACTACTAAACACTAAAAATATAATACCATTACCTAATCTAGTATCATTATAACTACATTTCATCAAACCATAATCCCATTACCTAGTATGGTACCATGATAATTAGAATTACAAACACCATTACCATACCTACTCAAATCTTATTACCTTTAAAAATATAACACCTTTATCTAATCCATTAACTAGTATGGTATAATTATAATTACCATTACTACGTACTCCTACTTTTATTTTCATCAAAATGTGATCCCTTTACCTAGTCTGGTATCATGATAATTAGAATTACAAACACCATTACTGTTATAATTACCATTACCAGTCTATTATTATTACAAATATAATACCATTACCTAGTCTAGTACCTTGATAATTTGAATTACAATTATCATTACCATTAGAATTATAATTATCAGTAGTATCACAAACCACCAAAAAATAAGTACTTTTGTAGAAAGCCATAATCTTCTCTATGAAAAAATAAAGCATCCAATAATCACATTTCTTTCAAGTATTTTAGTATATTCTGTTATCTACTAATTAAAATTAATTACTTCTGTACCACCCTCTAAGCAATATACACTCTTTATTCAGTGCTTTGGCTCTTTTTTTTAATTTGCGCGTATTTTTCTTGCTCTACTTTTACGCACTCATTTTAACGATCGCTGTTTTTTATTACACCCATAATTTCGATCTTCTGCTGTTACTTGATCGCCCGCTCGCTTACGCACACTAAGCAGCATACTTGATGCGAGCGGATCGTAAACGATTTGCGCGAGACATTAAAAAATTCGCAGTTTATTACACTTCTGTTTATTATTCATTAATTTTTTTCAATCTAGTTGAAACCAGACTGGTTTATTAGCAACAGCTGATTAGCTCGCTGACACATTTACATAGGAAGTTGAGATATTCTTAAATTATCTTATGAGATTGTTGGTATTTGAATGTATTTACTTAAATTGTTAAGTGAAGACATTTGTAGCTTAAAGGGTTGGTGAATTCTTTAGGGTCTTTTGTTGAAATAATTGGAGTATTATTATTTCACTAATTGGCAATTATAGTAAGTTTTCAAAATAACTTTAAATAATCGTAATTATTTTTCTTGCAGGCAAGTGAACAAGTAATTGAATCATTAGCAGTTTGTGGCTTAGGTAAGTAAGTAATTAATTACTGTTTTAAGAGAAAAATAATAATTTTAGGTATTAAGTATAAATTAGTAATAACTCTCAGTGTTATTATCATTACCATTATCTGTATTTTAACCATTATCATTACTAATATCTCTTTAGGTAAAATTAATCATACAAGTAGCTAAGTATTAGCTCAAGAAATTATAAATTGGTAATTATTAGCACTCTCAGTATTATTATCATTACCTTTACCATTACCACTATCTGTATTTTATCCATTATCATTATCATTTTCAATATCATTTACCAATTTCGTTAACGCCTTTTAAAAAATATCAATACCACAAACATTATCATAACAAATGCCATACCCATTGCATTACTAGTACCAATTGTATTCCATTCATTATTACTTGTCACAAAAATTGACAGTACAGATTCTATCGCCATTATAATAATTATTACAGAATCTTTTATAATTACTACTGGTATTAATAACACCATTGCAAATGGCATTATCATAACATTACAGATACCATTACCATTCGAAATATTACCAAATACAATTACCAGCACCATTACCAAATAGTACTAAATGAAGATGGCATTACAGATACCATTACTATTTGAGGTATTACCAAATACCATTACCATTATAAGTACCATTACCAAATCGTACTAATAATTATTATCAGTTATCATTGAAAATCTTATTACCGTAACTAAAATTATATCATGAAAATTAGCATTAAAACCAACATTACTAATGCAAGTACCATTACACAATCGTTCGAATAATTATTATGTTTTTCTTTTTGAGCACTACATTCCTGGGTCGGACTGGGTCGAAAACTTAAAATTTAGTCAGTGGCTTCCATCCTTTACGAGGTCATGCCAGTTGTACATCCCAAGTGCTTCCGCTAACCCACCCATGGGTCTCCAATTGGAGAAGGTTTTCACTCGAGCATAATTTTCCATGCGTACGACATGGTCTAACTAGCGCAATCGTTGGATTTTTTTGCGCTTAGCCATATTCATGTCGCCATAAAGCTCATACAGTTCGTAGCTCCATATTATTCCCACGGCTTCAAAGACCTTGCGGAGCTTAGTTCACCGAAGTACTTTCTCATCTCGCTACGTCATCGACCATTCTTCTGCATTGTTTAGCAGGACGGGAATGTTAAGATTGGTAAAGGTTTGATGGCTGTTCCAGGGGCACTTGGATTAGTATATGCAGATATTTGTGAACTGCTATTTTCATTCATATAAGTCAAAGTCAGCAAACCGCCTTCCGGCCAATTCAAATTTCTTCAGACTTTCATTTCTATTCCCATTTTCTCTTTCACAAGCTGCGATATCTGAAATGAAAAACTCTCAATTCGCATCATGAAGGAAGTGTTGAGATTATCCTACACATACCCTTAAGATCTATCACGATGTAGCGGCTAGCCTTACTGAGGGCAATGAGCTGACTATATCTCTTACCATTGTTCTGGGTCAAAAGGATCTTGCGAAAGCGCATGAACCGGTGACAGCCCAGCGCTATCGAAATTCCCGCAAAGCTCAACTATCCAGTAGTAGAAACATGGAGCATCACCCCTTCCCTTTCTACCGTGGTACCGTGCATAGGTACCCTTCCTTGTTACCTCATAAACTTTAGTTGCATGCGATTCCACTGTGACCGGAATGATAAGAGACTTATAGAGAGTAATTCGACGTGAGAGGATCTGCTTCACAATTGCCTACCGATTCCAAAGTAGCGCCTGTTGATAAGAGTTGTTCTGATTAGCCTTCGATTTTTGGTGGAATTTATGCTGGTTTCTAAGGTCCTTTACTTTGAATATTTATAGCTGCTGACAAAGACGTAGTTCTCAAGACGTAAGGTACTACGCATTTCTGAACTGGAAGTAGAAGCGCTTCAATACAAATCTTTAATCTTAACTGTACGAAAAAAAGTATGCATGTCAGTGTGCCTAAATATCTACATATGTAGGCGTGCTACATAAATATTTGGAAATCAATTTCTTTCCCTTGTGTCAGAATATTTGTTTTAAAAGCTCATATTTAATTCATATAAAAGCACTTTAAACGTAGCACATTAGGTCTTGTCCTTGTGCATCACTTCCACGCACACTTACAACGCTACACACACACAAGCTTAAAAGCGAATCCTTTTACTCCATACGCATTTACGCAATCACGCTTGTTTAAGCAATTTTTGATTAATGGCATTGCGAATAAAGTGACACTTCGAAAATTGGAAAAGAAATCAAGCAGGAAAATCAAGAAAATAAGAGAGTAGCGCGACGGCAGAAGTGCCTTAAGCAAAACGGCAGTAAGAAAAGTGAACTACATGTAAAGATATGCAGGCAACTAAGTATACGGAATAAGAAATCAAAATACAAATAATACCGTAACAAAAACAAAAAAGACGTCAGATGGGTAAAAAGCAAAAGTGTGTAAATGCGGTTGAAACAAAAATCAAATGGCATACTAAATCCGGCAATACAACTGACAAGTGGACAGGCTGGTAAAAAAAAACAAGGGAGAAAAACAAATGTTAACTGCGATTGCAACGCAGCTATAATACCCTTCACAGGTGCACGTTTTATGGCAGTATATGATACTAAAATATGTTTTTCTTCAATTTGGTTGACCAGCTTGTATGGCAGCTATATTTTATAGTAGTCCGATCTCAATAATTTTTTAAGAGATTACACAATTGCTTTAGACAACTTTTCGTGCCAAACTTCTTCAAGATATCTCGTTAAATGGAAAAGTTTTCCATACAAAAATTTTATTTTGATGGGTCAGTTTGTATGACAGCTATATGCTATAGTAGTTCGATCCAAACAAGTTCTTCGCAGATTGCACTATTATCTTAGATAATGATCCATGCTAAATTTTATGAAGATATCTCGTCAAATACAAAAGTTTTCCATACAAGTGCTAAAGGCCGATCGTTCAGTTTGTATGACAGCTATATGCTATAGTGGTCCAAAATCAACAGCTCCAACAAATCAGAAACTTCTTTGAGATAAAAGGACGTATGCCAAATTTTAGATCGATATGACAAAAACAGAGGACCTAGTTCGCATATATACAGGCAGGCAGATAGGAGGACAAAAATACTCATGCCCGTATTTTGCCCTATATCAACTCAACTCATCTTGGTCTTGATTTATATTTATATATATATTACAAAGTCTTCGACGTTCCCTACTATACTTAGCAAACGTCGTGAAAAACTTAATATACCCTGCACATGGTATAAAAAAGAACAATGACATAAGCATAACATTGAAGACGGCCGAAGACTACATGCAGAGGTGAAAGAGAGTAAAAGTAAATTTCAGCGACAACTATGAAAAAGTGCAAAAAGGAATGCGTAGCTGTCGAAAGTGGTGGAAAAAGTGCTAAAATTTGTTAAAAACTGTAACACAGGCGCTTACGCCTAAAAGCAAGCCACACACACAAGCATGCCGACAAAAAAGTTATACACTTACGGAACAGCAACGACAAGGCGTTTAGGAAAAGCACAGGAAACAACTGTGCTATTTTGTCTCCCACCAAATTCGTTTAAAGGCAAAATTGTGCAAAAACGCCGAAAAGTAAACGAAAATGTAAACGGACGGCACACGAATTGAACCGGAAATCCTTATTGATCTACGATGCTTGCGCAAATAGCGTCGAACAGCAAAAAGAATTAAGCCGACAGCGTTGGGCCAATACCCATATACACACACGCTGGCTGCCTTTTAGCCGTTCGTGTGCAAATAAAGCAAAGAAGCGCGCTGCCGCTTCTCAAATAGTTGGGGGTGTTAGTTCCACTTACTGCTTCGGCTGCTTCAGTGAATTGGTCAGCTCAACACTTTATCCAGCGCCAGACAGCTGAGCGTTTGTAACTGCGCATTAGCCGTTACAACTACTTTCTAGGTGGCTCTACTTGTTCCACCCTTTTATCCACTTGACCTGATTGAGCGTCGCAAAAAAGCAAAAAAAAGATACAGCGAAGCACAAGGACCAGAAATGTTTTCTTAAGTGGAAAATTTTTGCGTGCTCGGGGGAGAAAATAGTTTATATGGCTTAACACCCGATACTTTTGTGAATTAAAAAATTCCGCAATATTTTGTTGGCAGTGCTGAGAGAGAGTCAAGAAAGTCGGCTTTCGGTATATAAAAATAGTCCCTGAAATAGCTGAGGACTCCATACTTTACCAAGTGTAATTCTTCCGTATATTTTATCTCATCTTTATAACCTCTTGCTCTCATTTAACATTCTTATTTTAGCAGAAGCTTTCTTTAGAAACGTTTCGTTGCGTCTATATAAGAGCTTCAAAAAGATCCGAGACCATAAATTTAATAGGTTCTTGTGAATACTCGTATAGGACCATTCATAATCTCGTTTACTTTAACCCATCAGCCAAGCACATAAACTCAGATTGATGCAGCAGTAAGGTATCAGACATTGGATGATATACTTTTGTTCCACTCCATACTATGAACAAAGGCGGTCATTTCGAAAGACTTTGTCTTAGTATTTTTTCATCAATGTGACCTTCTATGAATGGCCTATGCAGGATGGAGACAGAAATCATATTTTCTTTAAAAAAGTAATTTCGATTAAGTCCTTCTTCTACCAAGGGAAAGCAATGCGAAATGGGTTAACTTCACTAGGAAGTTCAAAGTTAACCTCAGCTGTATAGCCGAATGGAAGGATTCCGCTCTCGAGCTACTGCTTAGAGAGACTACAATCAAGTGGTACACCGGCGGCTCGGAAACATCGAAGGGAATTGGCGCAGGGTTCGGAGGACCATTCTCAAAACGCTCCATACCTATGTGTACTTTGCTAAGCAGATTCCAAGCAGACGTCTTTCCTATAAGTCGGTGTGTAGAGTTAAACCTCCAACGCAACTATTACAATGAAAGCATTTCTATACTAAACGATAGTTAATAGGCACTCAAAGCGATCTCTGCGTAAGAGATCAAATTGCTATTGGTGCAGAAGTGTATAGAACGACTGAATAGTATATCAGATCGTAAACAGACGCATTGCATTTGGGTGTCAGGTCACAAAAGTATATGGTAGGACTGGAACTTTTAAATGCGGTTGATCCCCACACCATTAAGGAGATGATCCGCTAGGATGAAGCAGTGGGTAGGAAAAAGCTATGGCAACAACGCCGAGTTGTTAATGGCTGGTAACACCCATTTCAATATGTAATCAACCTCCCAAGTTAAAAACTCAGGCTACTTGCTGTCTTCTACACTGGCCATTGTAAGCTCAACAAATTGCCGGTTCTGCGACTTGGAGTCTCAAACACCAGAACACCTGTTAATTGTCTACACTGCAGTCTGTAGGCGCAGGATAAAGCGTCTGGGATCAAACTTTCCAAATAGGAATCACATAGCCTAGCAGTATATTGAAATTTATCAATTTGCTGATTTAGGAGAGCAATCCTCATTTACTTATTTAATCTAATATAATCTAGTCTTATTTAATCTAATCTAGTCTTATCTAATTTAATATAATCAAAGGTCCTTCTTCACATATTATTCCCAATTTCGATTCAATATCATAATCTTTCCAACATAGCTCGGTGACTATGGATTATCGATACATACATATTTGTTTTTGTTTTTTTTTTTTTGATACGAAGAATCATTTGATTTCAGCAAATGATGTGTTTCATTTTAAATATTTTCACATTTGATATTGAAACTCTCCGTGACATGGAAGCCCTGATTTCTATGTAACAGTGTTGATTGCACTTAAGCTCAATTCGTTGGTTTGTTTTATGGATACAACTCTTCTCTAAAATCCGACTCAGTCACAAAAGCATCGATGGCAATCTGATTGGTGATGAGATTTCAAAGAGTGCCCGGCTGTAATCCGAGATCAAACCACACACAGTTCCTACTCACTCTCTCCTGACTTGTCGCAATATGGTGGCAGCACGCTTGCAAAATGAGGCTCATAGGTCAAGGCAACCAGAAAAACAATGGAGCATGTCATTTGAACTTTCCCATACTAGCGAGGTAACGCTTGAAACATTTAGGGCCCCACAGCATGAGACATTGGATGAGATATCGATAGTGAGGCCACAGAACTTATTGCGATTTGCGTCAAACGCTGGCATCCTGTAGAATGACTACTTCGCTACTTAACAGCACTCCTTCTGGTATCGCTAAGTACCGAAACTGGTCTATAAGTGGCTCACCAGAGTAACCTAACCTCATCATAATTTCAATGAGAGCTGAGAGCTGAAAGCTGAGGCTTGGGCTAATCCTACTTTCATTAAATATCCTACTTTCTTTACTTTATTTCTTTGCTGCAATGAATGACAAATACGTTGGCATGTCCTGTGAACACGTGGTTACCTCATAGTATTTTTTTTTAGTTGTATTTCAAACTCACCTCGTGATAAGAATGATTCCAATCGACCAGCCCGAACAACTGCTATAATAAATAAATTTGCCTCAACGACCTTTTGGCATTGTCCTCATGTCATTTTGACTATTTTATTGTTACAAGTTTTATACCCAGCGACAGAACTGCGCTCGCATTCAGAGGAGTTATGTGAATAAAGTTACAACGACTCTTTCCAAATCTGACTCTCTCCTACAAATTTTTGGCCGCAGTTTTGTTAAAGAAATTTAATTTTTCTTCTAAATCTCTTGTTGTTTTTTCTTGCATTTCGTAGTCATACTATGTGTATAGTGCAAAGATTGGGTTTCGTATTATCTTATTGAAATGAGGAGCTTTCTAATTGTCAGGGAAAGTATAATGAGTATTAAATCCCTTTTGGTTCATATACTGGATAATTCAAAACTAGAAGAGGCTTCTTAATGGCTTAAATTTAGTATTTTTTATGCTACCGATTGCTGAATCTTCGGACCTTTCGAGTGCTTATAAGTTAGAATAGGCGCTTTTCCATCTGTCTACAAGTTTTATATCTCAAAGCCGAAGGATTTGTGATTACCACCGTAAAGTTAATAAGAAAAGCTGAGCACTTTCTGAATTTGTAGATCGTTTACCTGTCAATAAGTGTGATATTACCTAATAGTTGTGTATAACAAACCCAGTCTATTTTTCAAAACTCCGAATATTGTTACGTTATGTTACATCGCCACTTATTGAAAGCCACAATCCTTCGGGGATACCCTACGCTATAATAAAAAGAAAGAATCTTACGAGAAATTGATTTCTGAACCCTCAGATCTTTCGACTCTTTATAAATTTTACGGGCTTGCCGTATTTAACGAACCCGAAGCATATTTTATAACCACGAAAATTTTTAGGCTATGTTGCCCCTCAATTAAAGCTTCAGCACAGTAGGAAAATGTTTCAAACGTAAAAACCTTTGTTGGGTACAGAAAATCCCTTCTTTTCTTTCCTATTTTATGCATTCGTTTCTCTCACTTGTTTGCGCATCTAATTTTATTGCCTGTATGAATTTTATTTGTTCCTCTTTCAATGGCCGGTCATACTGCAAATTGCGTCTTGTCACTGACAATCGATAAATATTTGCACAGCACCCGCTCTCCACTGCTTCTCTATACGCTCACCTCCATCGCATGTCCCCTCAAGTCCACTCTTGAGAGCTACGAAGGCTAAGTGGTTGAATGTCGAAGCAGCTGCTACGCCCTGTAACTAAAAGTGTGACCGAAAAAAGCTCTCTCAGCGGCGTGTGCGTTCGTAGGCATGTCGGGTGTACTCTACAAGGATGAGGCATTCCAACTGGCCGTTCAGCTTAGTCAAGTTTTGTATGGATATTGTTTTTTTGTTTTCGTTGTTTATTTGTAACATTGAAATATCGAAATGTTTGTTAATAGAATTTTACATTTCCTTCTGTTCTCAAGTTGCCTTTCTCTCAGACAGCTGTGCGCTGTGGAGGCAGCAAAAGAACGTAACTGACAGGTTGTCTCGGCATTTGCACTATTTACACACATTTATCCCTTTCCATATACAATATATGTATGTATACTATATATGACAGTAAGCTTCTATGATATTTGTATTGGTCGAAAATAGATTTTAAATCTGTTAAATCCAATGACATGACAGTTTCTTTTTCCTCCGTTACGTTTGCCTTCAAATTTTTGCTTGACTGTACTCCAATCCCCTTCAAGCATCGGACTCACTCACATGCATACAGAGTTTTGCTCTGTTTGCGGCTAAGGTAACATTGATTGTCGGTAATTTTGTGGACATCTACGTGATTTGTATTCCAATGATTTTTCTGCCAATCTTTTATTACTTTTGAATGGATTTGTCTGCTTCTTCTTACTTAATACCAATACTGCTTGACAATGTCGGCTCATATGTTTAGTTGCTCTCAATTTATCATACGTAACGGGGATTAGAAGATTTATTGAATTGCTTAAGGGTTTAACATTTTTTAAAAATAAGCAGTTTTGGAGTTGAGGAAGCTACTTATACAAATTTGAATTGGAAACATATTTTGGAGGGAAATTCTTGGCTTTAAATTTGAGTAATATATTCACTTTCTTACACAAAAATAAATCATTAAGAAGAGGCAATATTTTTGAAAGCCTCATTCTTCATGTGCAAGACGGTAGATCGGTAGTTCACAAAATTCATATTGGCACACGATAGAAGAGACTGTAGGAACATGATAGGAATACTAACTTACTGGTCATTGTGTGGCGGCGACACAAGACTGCAGAAAATGTCTAGAGCAAAGCAGCAGGGAAACAATGCAGCATTTCTTGTGCACTTCTGCCGCATTGGCAAGACTATGCTATAAACATCTGGGGTCACCACATTGTGATACACTGGAAAAGTTATCGATAGTGAGGCCATAGGGTCTGTTCGCGTCAAGCACACGCAAGTATGACTACTCCTCATGGACCTAATAATAATTGAGTTCTATCTGGTATCGCAAAATACCAAACTGGTCTATGCGTAGCTCATTGGCTTACCAGACTAACATAACCTAACCTATGCTGATCGCAGCATTGTTTAAGTCAGATTATATGACTGATCCCTAGGATGGGATTACATTTGGACTGTAAGTTTGCGATTACATGGAAGCAACTTTGGTTGCTGAATTCTCAGGCGATTCTCTTTTGCTGTCGCCCATTACCTTCACACGAGCAACTTGTGTTGCTGGCTCTCAGTTTTTCTCATTCTCTTTCCTTTGCTAACCATTGTCTTTCTCTTTGCTTTAACCCATTGTCGCTTCTTTTTTTCCTTATATAGGTATTTGGGGCACTCTATCACATATATTAATCAGCTCTGTCAATTAAAAATACATTTTATTTATTAAAACAAGCATATATCACCCTTTTTACTATCGTCACAAATCAATTTGTATGGCTTCCTCATACATTCCACAATATCTTTAATTAATTCGTTTTTTCGTCATACCTCCATTTTCTAAAAATATTTATATTATATATGTATATTTGTATACATATTTGCAAATTACTTACCAAAAGATGAAATTAAATTTTTTAGAAATATATTCAAAATATTAATTTCAAAATATATACATAAATGCAACTATGTACTACGAAGAAAAGAACACGAATGCCGAAAAACGTCATGAACTGCTACGAATAAGAACACAAGCGAGTTGCTGAACACTGGAAACTCGGCGCGATTTCTCGTCGCCCCCTCGCCTACTCAAACTGAGTTGCCGCAGCAAAAAGTTGCTTCGTGTGATAAAAGGCTCTAAAGAGACCTTTTTGAAACCGAAAAATTGTCTATACTCATTTGGTGTAACGACTGTCTCAGCAGGCTCGGCCCTTCTGAAGTAAAAACTAAAAAGACAGGGAAGAAACCCACAATTGGTACTACTGAGATGTCTGCGATTTCACTGTGACTGCGTTTATTCTCGAGTTTTTACATCTCTAGGTTAGATCTAATAATTATGAAGAGGCTAAGATATAAAAGTATTATTTTTATTTTTCCGTTTCTTTTATGTCCAATAATATACTTACTCACCTAGAATAAAACAATTAGAGTTTAGAGTTTAGAAGTTTTAAAATCCCTAGAATTCTTGGCCAAGCGGTCTTGTAGCGCTGTTGGTAAAGTTATGAGCCACATTTGCGGAGGTGAGGATATACATAAATTACTTTCTTAGATAAGGTTAAGTTAGGTATATGTACTGGTCAGCTGTCACACCATACAAAGACTTACTTGTCCTTAGTAATGTCAAATGACTGAAATATTTCGAGCTGAAGTATTTGTTATATAGAAAGTCAGAGTTTTTAAAAACTTTAAGAGAGACTCGATGTATAATTTTAATACTTCATCTAGTCCCTTGAACTTAAAAGCTCCTAGTTATCTAAGAGTATTTCTAGACTATAACCGCATAAGCATTCATTCCATCATACCCTGATCCGTCTTTTGGTCCTCAACGAAAGTTTCACTGTGACTTACGACTTTGATTACTGACTTATTTCCTGTACAGCTTCAGTAGCCAGATAGATGGCACTGTTGGCTATCTCATCAGCTATTTCTTTTTTAATCTGACCTGGAACACTACATATATGCATTTCCTTGACCAGATATATTGGTTACCTTTCTACTTCTAAGGACATTCTCCAACATAATATGATGTGAAGTAATTATTTGCCGCTTGGCTGTCAATGCGTACTATATACTGTTCTTGTTTCAGTTATAACCTAGGTGGTTAGCTTTCTACTGCGCTATCTACCCTCTTGCAATATGAGTTCAATATTTTATCCAACAATTTTCTGCTTGGAGCATAGCTCGATAAGCCGAAGGTTTTTGTGAAAAATTCTCCTAACGCCACCGCTGATTTTGCTGCAGTTGTTTCAACTGCAATGTTATTTGTCGGAAAAGAGAGTTCAATACGGCCAGTGGTACTGTCAATGCGTGTAAAAAGATACTGAGGTTTACTTGTGTCATATCTCCTTACCCCATACATTGGTATTATAAATCGGTAGTCAAACCAATCTTGCTTTAGGGTGCTTCAGTGTGCTGAACCGCTGTTAGCAAAATCTCATACAGAATACTGTTCGAGCAAAAACAGCGGCTCGCTGTTCTCTACATAGCGGGAACGCGAAAAATTATTCCAAGTCCTGCACAGAAAAGGTTACTCAGTAGGCTGAGCAATATCTCCCACATGCATAGTGGGGCCTTTTTACTCTCTCTTCTACATAAAATTTGCACATCATTTTGGTATACAAAATTACTTCCAGTTCCAGGGTATGTTGTTTAATTGTTAACTGAGCCCTGCCGATCTTCAGATGTTTCTATATCTGCTAAATCGGCATTATAGGCATTTATATCTAGATGTAACCGAGATATCAAACATCTTCCGGCGTTTCATTCTGCATTAATGTTCCTGAATCAGAAGCCTTAAATTCCTTCATGAATTGAGACAGAAATTTCGTTTTCCAGTTTTTGTTGCTCCGGATACACTTGTCACTTGCATCGTAAACCAGTTAGGAATTCATGTGCGTATAGCAAATCAATGAAATATTTATATGCACCGGACTGTAATCATCAAAGCATTAAAACATTTTAACATTGCTTGTGCTTTGAAATTGTGGGAGGTGTTTATAGGCTCTTCAACGAAAGAATTTGCAGAAAAGTGCCGCTAACAAGCGCAACAGTGCGACATGTGGCATGTGCAACACCAAGTAAGCCATGAATGTCAACACCTAGAGCAAACCAGCAAAAAGCAACATTAACGCTGTCAACTACAAGACCGCCAGCACTCCTTACTTTGACTTAAGGAGCACAACAACCAAATTACAACTAAATATGTGTACATAGATACATACATACAACAAATGTGCAGTTCTTAAATATATTTGTAAACATGCAACAAACGCTCCATGCAGGCGCCGCTTGTTGCACACATCACACTACAATCGTGTAACATTTCCTGCAAATGTTCAACACACCATCAGCAACAGCAACATGTTCAGCCAGCAACGCCTTTCACTTGCCACGCCGACTAAAAATTAAGACATAAAATTTTAGCAAAACGAAGTATCCACAATAAACACTTAAAAGTGTACGAAAAAAGCACAAAACGAAGAGAAATATCAAACGAAGCATGCCACAAAAAAATGTCGGCTGTATTTGCCACACATGCAACATGCCGCACATGCGAAAATGTGTAATAAAATAGTTGCCATTTTAATGGGATGTTAGAAAATAAACGAAGCATAACTATAAAATTACAAACAAGTTGAAAAGCAAATATTTCAACGGACAGAAAGACAGCCAGACAGACCGACAGGAAAATAGGCTGACAAAGTGATGATTACTGGCAAAACATTCAAGACGATGGCGTGGGAGGTGTAGCAAATGTGGGCAGGACCAAATGTCATTGCTTTGTAAAAATGTTTAAATTTAAATTTTTATGCGTTCATAAATTATGACTTCGCCGCTTTACTCCTATTGCGCGGTATTTCGCTTTGCGTAATTTGAGAACACCAAGCGGTTGATGGAAACATTGTACGTCCCCTTTGCTGTGGATCGCAGCATGAAGATGCCTAGCTTTGGTGAAGCTCTTCTGATGTACTCGATTTACTGAGTTCAGAATAACTGAAATAACTATTCATCACTACTTCAGACAAAACCTTTAACGAGCTATACCAGTGTAGCGCCTGAAAAATTAGGCGATTTTCGTGAATTTTTTTAAAAGAAAGTTCTCAGATTGAATGAACTCCTAACTTTCTTTGAACGAAAGTAAAAGGCATAATTTTCAAAGCTATACCACTACATTTTTTCAAAAATGTAGAAAAATAACGCAGTTATGTGCTGTAACATATAGCTGCCATAAAAACCGAACGATCGGATTCAAGTTCTTGTATGGAAAACTTTCACATTTGACAAGATATCTTCACGAAATTTGGTATAGATTATTTTCTAAGGCTACAATTTAATCTCCGAAGAAATTGTTCAGATCGGTTAACTATAGGATATAGCTGCCATACAAACTGGATGATCAAATGCTTGCATGGGAAACTTCCTCATCCTCGACGATATATCTTCACGAAATTTGGTATGAGTTATTGTTCATAGAAATAATGTAACCTCGGAAGAAATTGTTCACATCGGATTACTATAGCATATAGCTTCCATAGATTTATTCAAACACATAGTTGCTAAAAGAGATGCACTTGTGAAGGGCATATTAGCTTCGGTGAAGCCTTGATGGAAACCAGATTAGGTTAGGTTGGTCTCATAGGATAATGAGGACGCATAGGGTGGCACGGATTTTTCCCGACATCATATACATAGAGTTCGCTTAAGAAGTTTACGAAGAGTAGTTATCTTTTAGGTAGCTTGCGCTTGACGCGAATTTCAACAGCCAACTGTGATCCTACTGGCGATTCATCATCTCCTCTTCCCTCGACTACTGGTTTTCAGCACTACGGTCACAGGTTGAAGTGACTATTGCTTCAATCCCAAGAATCATACCTAGTTGCAACTTCCTTGTTCTTATAAATAGTTGGCGGAGGAAGAAGTAATATTTCGCTTTCTTCCACTCACTATGTACTAAATAATAAAAAATTTGAAAAGCTTAGTATACTTTCTAATGGAGCTTTTAGTGAATTGTTGTGTTCCATTGCTATGTCAAGAACATAAAGAAGTTTTATTTGTTATAGTAATGCTACAAGTCCCACTGGTTTTCTTGAAGGCTGGATACCTTCCAAAATAGTTCTATACATTGAGCATAACCAGTTATGATAATAAGTATCTAGGTGCGTCAATACAATCCAATAAAAACCAAAACCGTTTGCGTAGTAGTTCTGGACTTCGTCCTAAAATTAATAAAACTAAATTCCAAATGTGTTGAAATTAGGCAGAAAAGATCGATTCAGTGGAATTATAGTCATTACAGGATTGCTGAAATCTCTAGAAAACAAAAGAAAAACGGAGACCGATCCCATTCCTACTCTGATGTAATGCGGGCAAAGGTTTCCTCTATTGCTCATCTACTTTCAGAAGCTTGACGCTATCGAGAGTGAGGACGGAATTTGGCCGCTATAACAACAACAACAACACATTTTCCTTGAATTTATTAAATATATACTACGTACCTGTAAATTAAGTTTGTAACACCTAGAAGGAAATATCGGCGATAGTGGAATAATAAATATATATGTATATTTAGCCGTATTCGTCTGACTGTATATGCGCGAACAAGTCCCTTAGTTTTCGAGATATCGATCTCACATTTTGTGCACGTCTTGTAAAGACGTTTCTCATTTCTCGAAACCGCCGATATCGCAAGACCATTGTACATACTTGTATGTAGGTGCCTTACAAACAGAACAATGGAATCAAATTCTTTTAAAGAATTGTTTGTGTTCGGTGCAACCGAAGTCAAAAGTGTTCTTTTTTAGTTTTTCTAGATATCAAATTTGTTGATACTTATTCTTACCTAAATAAAAATGATTATTTAGAGATCTTAATGGAAAGCGTATCTCTTATGTGCCCACAATTTTGTCTACTTGTATGTCTTTGTCAGTTAGTCTTATGAGTTAGGAACGGTGAATCGTCTGAATCTACTTTTGAAATAATTTGCAACACTGCTTGTTTTTTCTCTTTAGAGCTTTTGAGAAGAAGTTTCCATAATAACTTTCATATTTCTAGAATTATAAAGGCCTCTCTAGTACAGTCACAAAAAGTTCCATTCAAATCTCGTACAAACTAGTTATTTGCAAAACTCGTTCGGCTATGTTACGTTCAAAGTCTGAATCTTAAGATGGGTATTGCACTTGGACCACTATGTACAGCCTTTTGTGAAGCCAAAATAAGGGAAAGATAGCCCGTAAATCGATCTTATAAATGGACAAAACGTATTTAGGCCAATACAGAACGGCTTAGTAATTTTATTTCTATTCCCGCCGTCTCACTGGATTGTCTGAAAGTATGAGTTACGAGTTTGTTCAGCAGCAGCTCACGACTTCCAGTCTTACACCAAGTATCCTTAGTAGTAGCCAAAAACATCCTTTTAAAGTGGAAAGGCGAAATATTCACTCCGGCTTGTCTGAATTTTATCCATCTCGACTCCAACTTCTTATCTTCGCAATTATTATCATTTTCTCTTCAAGTGTAATAGTCATCCCTTAAGTCGGCAATTTGAAGCAAAAGTGTTATATATAATTTCTATATACCGCATACAACTTCTACTTGTTTGTCATGTTGGCTATCATAAATTTTGCAATATCAAGAATTAAGACGCTGAGACATTTTCGCTGACTGCCGCGGCAGACTGGTGACTTTTAATAAATTACCAGCAATCCCGACGCAACGGTTATGATTATTACCACTTTAATAATGATTTTCATAACATTTGTGGCGAGCACAATGCAGAGGCACAGAGAAGACAGAATGTATAAGAAAGAAAGTAGAAAAAAGAAAGTAGAAAAAAGAAAAGAAAGTATTATGAAAAAGTATTGCTGGCCAACCGCTTGAAGCCGGCTTTGGCAATTTTCACCAACATTTTTCAACATTTTCATTATAAAAATTACCACAAATGTCGTGCAGCAACACAGCAACTGCAGGTCGCACAATCAAAAAAAAAAAACAAGAATGAAACAACATAATTTATTGCAACAAAATGCGGCGCCATTAAACGCACACAAATCAATTACGCTCGAAGTGGGCAGGCTAACGCTAGCAAACAGCAAACAACTCAAGCAATAGAGCAACAACAACAAGAAAGCGAGTGAAAAGTAAAAATGGCAGACGAAATGTTAAGAAAAATTGTTGCAGCAAGCGTGGCAAAAATGAGAAAATCTAAAGTTAGCTAAAGCAAACGCCGACGGTCGCACGTGTTATGCCAAGCGAGAAGAAGGCGGAAGCAACACAGCCGCAAGAAGCATATCGATATGCGATTGACAGGAGGGAGGGAGAGGAAGCCACTAGACAGTTGCTGAGTAGGGGGCCAGAGTGACTAAAATGTGAGGCAAGCAAGTTAGGTAACGTTATAATAGCTGAGAGAGTGGGTGAGAGTGAAAAATGACAAAGTCTGGATAACCCATGCCACCCGCGCCAGTTTAAGGCGAACCAAATCGTTCAAAGTCAAAAAACACACCCACAACAACGGCAATAAGGCGAAAGGAAATAAAATAAACAAAAAGAAAACCAAAACAAAACCAACAACATAGAAAGCTGGCACGACAACATAGAGCATGAGAAAACCCGGACAAAAAGAAAATCAAAATAAGCCAAAAAAACTATTTGAACACGAAGAAAATTGCACAACTCTGGCGTCTAAAGTGTGATCCAGCAAATTGAAGAGGAATCATGAGAATGCGAGTCAACACAAATTCGTGCAACAAATTTCGATAAGCAGACGCAAGCCGACGGAAACATGACCAAATAAATGTATCACACATATACAAATCACATACCCACACTTATGTGGAAGTTCACAGCGTGCGTCGGCATGTGCGCGTCCCGAGAGTGTCAAGTGTCAACGCCAAAAATGATTACGAAGGCGTGCCAGCAGCATACGACGCCTCATACAGCCTCAGGCGCAACCCGGCTGACAGGCTTTGAATGGCAAGCAGGCATTCGAAACAACGTCTAGATGGCGCTATGGTCACAGAGCTGACAGTGAGCCGAGACGTTGTCAACATATATGAGGCTGTTGATGAAGACGCGACGCGCCTAGCATCGCAAAATAACAGACGGAAAACCGCATATACGTGCAACACACATAAATACGAGGGCGGTGCAATAAGTATGAGCCGACAAAAGAAGAACGAAAATTTTTGGGAGATAATGACTGCTTAGCTCGATAAAGACAGCGGCTACGCTGGCTAGGTCATGTCAACCGCATTGATGACAACACTTCAGCTCTGAGAGTATTCGACCCAGTATCCACTGAGGAAAGCTGAGGAAGAGGAAGGCCGCCACTCCGTTAGAAAGACCAGGTGGAGAAGTTGTAGCCATAACCCGGCTGAAATATACCTTTACTGAATGTTTGCGAAGTAGGTCTGCGTGGCGGCGATAATCTCTAGAAGCGACTCAAATTTCAGTGTGACGAGTTACTTTTTCAAGTTTAGAAACTAAAAGTAGTGTTATGAATCCAAATCTGGAGCCGCAGTTAGTAGTTTAATTCAGAATTCCACCAATTTGGGCGTGGCAAGGACAGATGTGTTAGAGCAATTCCATTTTCTTTGCAAACTGGCGCTGTTCTTTCAGCCGCGTCGCGCCGAATCGTTCTAATAATTCGTTATAGTGGAATCCCATGACCATTTTTTTATATTTTGTATCCAAATAGTCGATACACATTTTCAGTCGGAGAAAACGGAGACTAAGTGAATTTGACATTTTGAATCCCAGAAAATAATGGCTATTTCGGCAGTTACGAAAGTCTTGTTTCGGGCCGAGTTCGCCGCTTGAAGTTCGGTCCTTCGGCTGTTAATTGCACACTTTGAGTCTCAGGAAACGGAGGCTAAGTAAATTTCACACTGGTTGCGACTTCGGCCGATACGACAGTCTCGCTTGCTTTGGACTGAGTTCGCCGGGTTAAATTCGGTGATTCTACTAATCATCTGGTCGCCAAACGTCGTCGATAGCGAAAACGATACAGAAACTTCTTTGGATTTTGCTCAAAAAGTGTTAAATACAACTGTGAGGTGGATTTAGGGTTGCACTTGTCACCCGGAAGGACCAAACACGTCAGCCTTCGCGCCGATATGCAGTCTTTTGCGACGCCTGCTTCACTCAGCCTTCTAGTTTTCCTTCAATCAGCAGTCTGTCAACATGAGTTCCTGGGCTTTGCTCACGTTGTCTTCCATGGTAACCACTTTGTGGTAACCTGGGCGTGGTTCTTCAAAAACTGACGCACGACTATGGTCATAAACCAAATTTCGGTCAGAAGACAGAAGTCATCTACAAGTATTCACTATCATATAGCGAACTATCTTGCGATAATGCTGCCATCGGGTGGTACAACAAAATACTTATTAGGCCACCCTCGTGAGTAAGAACGTTCACACACACCCTCAGCCGCAAGCACATGTATACATTAAGCGACACTTTTATGGGCAATTTGTGCAACTGTGTTTTTTTTCTTACTCTTGATGGGTGTACACGAGTGGGCGGTTCGCCCCAGAGAGCTCATTAAATGTACAGAGTGGCGTCGTCAACGGCAATAACGGTAGGTAACCCAGCGTTGAGAAAAATAGCAAATTTTAAGCACATTGAGGAAGTCACAAAAAATGAGTACAGTAAAGCAAAATTGAAAAGAAAAAAACACCAACAACGAACTGCAGCATTCAACGCAAAGAGGAAGCTCGAACGCATAACGCAAACGTTTAGCAGGAAAATTTTCGCTGACAATGCTGGCGCTGAAAATAAAAATGTCATCCAGCCAGCGCGTGAAAACTTTGGCATTGAATAGACTTGCCTAACCAATCATTTGCTTTATTTTCCCGCACATCTTCTGCGCCCCGGCCACTCTTTATATTTCCGCCTAGCTCGCCTCATTCGCACACAGCTGCCAGTTGATTGCCCGCTTAGGCACTCGTAAGCGCCTAAGTGTATGCTGCAATAGCAGTGCTTGAAAATTTATTAGCTACTTAGCCTCGTACAAAATGGCGTGCGAGGTGTGAAGATTAGATGAATGGCCGAACATAAAGTCTGTGTGCGCGTGTGTGTGTGCGTGAGTTGCCGTAGGCTCAAAATATGAGCGCTGGCGCGGTGTGCGCGGTATGTAAACGTTGAAAAATTGGTTGTTAAAAGTTGTTGGCATTGTTGGTGGCTTGACAGTGTGCTCAAAAATCTCTCTAAAAAAAGTGGGCGAAGGTAAATGTTGTAGAAGGTCATGCACATGCTTGAATAGAGTGCAATATGAACTAGTGATTTTTCCCAGTTAGATACTTGTCACATGTATAACATTTGAAGAGTAAATTTAGGCGCACTTATGCTGAAAATCAAATTCGTGAGCCTACTGAAGAGCAAGAAGTAATTAGCTGCTAAATAGCTTTTAGTAAATAAAATTATTTTAATTCTAGTTAATTTTTTTTGAATAAGTTTTAAGCGTTTGAACGAGCTTTTCCTCAGCAAAATCATGTCAACATCCTGTCATCAAAGATATACAAAGTGACGCCTTATCTGACTTATAAATCCCCTTGAGAGACTGCCATCAATGATATCCAAGGATCGCCTTATGCGACTTATAATCGGCCTTGAGAGATCATTACTGTCTCTGGTGATGGAAGAAGTGTCACTAAACACATTTCGATTTATTTGGAATAGTTCTGCTAGTAATATTGAATGGTCTGCGAACTTCACATTTTATAATTCTGTGAAAATACCAATGTCAACCTTAAATTCCATTTTAATTTCAAATCAGCCAATAATATAAGATCCGATTCGGATGCTAAAGTTTATAGAAAACTTATAGAAAGCTTGAAGACATGGGTTGACTTCATCCAATCTACCATAGATGGAAATCGGTCATGCGTGGTAAACAAAATTTCTCTCTCATTTCTTCGAAGTTGACTTCTGAACTTTTGAACCTTTCACAAGTGACTATTCGAACAATCAAACGAAGAAAAAGTGTTTACTGGGGATTCGACTATTTTCTTGAGTGCTATCTGCCAACTTTTAATACCCGAAATATAGACAACCATCCTTTCCTTCACAATGTAAGTAATTATTTTATATGTACATACCCAAAAACGCCGGAAGGCTGGATATGCTCAAATTTATATAAATTTTTTTAGTGAGCCCTTCTCTTTAAAAGCTGTCATAAACTACCCCTTTCAACTTCAAATTAAGTATGTTTAAACTATCAAGAAAATATTTCAGACTTTAAGAATGAAGTTAGGTTATGTGGTTGAACTCCAATATTCCCAAGATCCTATGCGGTCAATTAGAGTCACGTGCTTTATAATGACAACAAGCAGGTTAAGACAACTGATTACAATACGTTGGATCACTAAACAGTTGGAACCAAGTTGTTAAACCTTAGGCTCACAAAGCTAGAAAATTAGTCATGAATTGATGAGATTATTTCACCTAGACATCTTCTAAAAATCTTCGACAGTGTAAATCATGCAAAGTTAGGCTGCCAACTCCAACAGTGACCTGCCGGAACCACTTATACACTAACTCTAACTACAGTAAGACTTTTATTTCTGATATGTTGTTATATGAGCTTCTTGGATTTAGTGACAAATTTCGCCAGTTCATCTTCGTTTGGCATCTGCCGATAGTACCGGAACCATATCACAACATCTTCAACGCTGAAATTGGTTAAAAGCACTGTTGATTAATATCGCCATTGTTGGTAGCTAATAAGGTACAAGTATATTTCGTCGTTCTGTCTAGTAAAAAGAAATGCATTATTTTTGCAAATATTCGAAAGTTTTATAGATCCTAATTAAAACTTTACGATTTAGGTCGAATCTAATTATCATTGTTCCAAAAATTGTTGCCCTTTTATAGATGGGACTATAAATTTTCACAAGCTTTTCTTGAAGCAAACTTTTCACCATCGATATCATTCACTACAAATATGAATTGTTAGTAATCAGCAAGTGGCAACTCCGGAATGTATGATGAATGGTTAATAGATGTGTGTGGTCTAGGGTTTGCCAGATGAAATAAAATTTCTCTCAAATTGAGCATCAGAACTTATTTATTAAGAGTTCACCAAAATAAATGATTATCGGCAAATTTTCACCACCCCTAACCATCTGCTTTGGAAATGGATCGATTTCGATACCATTCAGCAGCGATTCGTAGGTGCAATTACGATACATTAGGCTTACTACTATGAGCAGAAAATAGTAAGATTTTGTTCATAATTTTAAAATTCTTTATTTATTCTCCAAAGTACATATGTGTCGTCTTCCTCAAAGTCAAGGGGGATTGACACCAATACACTTGTGCGAACGATTTTTTCAAACCGCGAAACGATTGTTAAAACTACTTTCCGGAATACCTTTCAGAGCGCGTAGCAATTCGCGTTTAATGTCTTCAATTGACTCAAAAGGATTTATCTGGAGCGGTTATATGATTTTGCTGAATATCCAGAAGTCACACCAAACTAAATCAGGCGACTATGGTGGTTGCGGCACGATATTGGCCGAAGAACTTATGACAGAACTTATGCAGTATACAACAGTGCATAATCGTGCTGCAAAAGCCAAGAGTTGTCGAACCATAATTCCGGCATCTTTTTACGAATAGCACCGCGCAAACAACGTAAAACACTCAAATAGTATTCCTTGTTGACAGTTTTGCCGGTCGGAAGGAATTCGAAGGACACCACACCTCGATATTCGAAGAAAAATGTCAACTTTACCTTGATTTTTGACATGCTTTGATGTGGTTTTTTTTCCATCATTCTGAACGTTTCGACATCAGAAATTTAATTCGGCAAACAAAATTTAATGGATCTTTTTTGTTGAATAATTTCACTCATCGTAAAAATCGCCGAATGCGCTTTATGTACTTCAGAAAGACAAGCGTATACTAAATACTTCGACGAATGGATTTTCGCGGAAATTCAAACTAAAAAATCTTACTATTTTTGCCCCCAGAAGTATGTGTCTCCCATAGTATGGAGCCCATACATTGAGAAGTGTTTTCAACATAGTCTTATTGAAATAGTTCCAAATGGTGTTTGTGCGATACTTAGCTTCTAGGTACTCTTAACGGTGCTCAAAAGACGGTCAAAATAAAAGATTTCCATTTATTTGCCGATATTTTTGACTATTTCCCTTTCCCTATTAGGACCAAAAAGTTAGGTAAAATGGCTGACTACCTAACTCTCCACATGGCGGGGGAATCACTCATAGACTGTAGGCTCTTTTGTTAGCTTTTGTGTGCAGATGAAAATACTTCTGTAATTTGACATTAGACATCGACTATGCGTCCTGGCCTTATCACACGTTTGCTTATGCGCTTTATTTCTATTACCTGGAGGGTTAAAAATATGGTTCGAAGAGTTTTGCCCTGATCTGGCAATGATTGGAGATAAATCTGGCATATCGTAAAATTTTAAATCTTACTGCATGATTTCCGATCAGACAGCGTTCAGTTAGGATGCGTACAATCATTGAAAGGTGAGCTTTGCTGAAAGCGAAGTGTCCAACAGACCTCTTTTGATGTACTTCGTGCAGGAAGGAGCATGTGACTTCACAGCTGCTATTAGATTTCCAGTAATAGGCTGGCGTGAATCCCAACAATGAATAGTGAACCACAAGCATCAAACGAAGATCCTGCCCATTCCTATTCCGCAGTTATTGAGACTGAAGTACCTGTCCTAGCGTTAGCTTTACAACTTCCTGTACTACTATTATGGCGTATCCAGGCACCGAAACCAGTCATCAGGACTATAAACATTATTTGCATGTTTAGCCGCTTGGCTTATGATTTCGTCTCTATCGAGAAAGTTTTTTCTGTGAGCTGGGATTCAATTCTGTCGCGTATTCAAACAATACTGGATCAAACCTCTCGTAACTGTTTCTGAGTACGAGATCTTATGTTTCTAACAGTCCATAAGGTAATCCAACCCCACTTATTGCGAAATAAACATTATTAGACCCATCAAAGGGAAAAATATAATAATATAATATTTATTTTTGCTGAACCTTACATAATTTATGAAGCAAAAGATTAGCGCAAATCGGCTATGGGAACAGCCTCACCTTCCGAGCTGCTGTCGGGTAACGCTGCTCGTTCAACTCTTTTGAACATAAGACCTAACCTTACTTATACTCTCCATTCCTGGGTTCACTTTTAAGAGAATCATTGAAACTCTTCGCCTCAGGTTTGGTATTTCAGAGAGATACTTCAAATTTATAGAATATCAAAAGCTAGAATTATAAAGATAAAAGTTCTTCTGGCCCGAGCGATCATGTATATTTCTAAATACGAAAACTTATATGAAAAATTCACTTTTAAGACTAAAACCGAGACCAGGTTTAGATGCAGCATTTTAATGGAATGTATTGCCACGCTACCATATACACAAACAGAGATAACCTCAATTTTTAGCACCACCATTTAGTCACCGCTTCGCCTACGCTAAAAGTAATCTTCACACCACCACTAACAAAAAAAGAAGGGAAGGGGTGATGGAAATCCTGCCGCTGCCAAACTTGCCAAATACCCATTTTTCACCGAACGAATTTCATTTCATTTTTCCGCCGCACATCTGTTGACGTTTGTCGGCCCATTTCGTGTGCTGGTCGCGTGGCTATTCATTGTGGACAGATAAAGTTGGCGGTGAAAAAAACATTGCAAAAGTGTTGGAAAAAAGAAGCAAATATGGCAAATGGTCACAGGACTTTTAATTCGCGCCAGCAATAACACTTAAAAAATGCCAGCACTAAAAAGACGCATGGATGTGGAGAATGGTGTTGAAACCTCAGCAAAACATTTCCTCATACAAATACATGCACAAACACACATACACATAGATGAAAAGTGCACACGCATACATGCCTATATGAGCATAGACGATGGTGTTAGACTTTTATTACTGTCGTTGGCGTTGCCGTTGCCGCTACTATATGATAGCCGTAATGGCTGGTTGTTGTTGCAACAATGATGATGAAGTGTTTAGATGGCCGCAATAATGGTCGGACGAGGCAACAAAATGGGAAACAATGCACCCAAATGGCATTGACCAAAAAACGAGTACGCGCGTTGGAAAAAATGCCGAAACTACGAGGAACTTGAATCAAAACTGCCATTGCTGGTCTGCTGTTGTTATTGCCGGTAATGGTGCTGGTGGTGTTGGTATAAAATAGTTTTCACTTATGCTTTGTTAATGTTTATTTTGTACTGTTATGGTGGCTATCTTTGTGTAGACCCTGTGTATTATATTTGTAACGAGGTTTGCTATACACAGCAACTTGGGAGATCCTTTAAAGTATAGGCGAGTTAGTCGCTTAGTTTTTGAGATATCAAACAGAAATTTTGTACATATTCTTTTCTTTGAAAGAAGTTGCTCATTTGACGAAATTGCCGGTATCAGACAGATATAGGATATAGCAGCCATATAAACTGATCGATAAAAATTCAGTTTTTGTATGAAAAACTTTTTTATTTGACAAGCTATCTTCACGAAATTCAGCGTGAGGAATTTTCCCAAGCAAGGTTATAATCTCCAAATGAATTTCTCAGATCGGACAACTATAGCATATAGCTACCATACAAACTGATCGTTGAAAACCAAGTCTTTGTATAGAAAACTTTTTCATTTGAAAAGATATTTAAAAAAAAATTGACGAAGAGCATTGTTCAAGACAGCGATACAATTTCCGAAGAAATTGTTCGGATCGGACAACTATATAATATAGCTGTTATACAAACTAACTGACCAAAATCAAATTTATTCATGGAAACTGTTTTATTTGCGATTTCTATTTGTTATTGTTGTTGTAACTTATCACACTGTTGTTGTTGTTGCTTCTGCTACCACAACATTCGACGCTGTTGGCTACACTGCATGCATTTCCGCTATGAAATTTTCATGTTTTTCCACAATTTTGCCGCCAAGCTTGTTGTTGGTAAGAGCATGAGAGAGCTCTGAGGGAGGTGAAGTGGCGTTACGATATTTGGCGTGTCGTTGGCGGAAACTACAGCACAGCAAAAGTTTATCGCACTTCGCGGCACATAAGCGCGCACATAAATTCATCTTTCTCCTTTCACACACAAATTCCTCATGTGCTTGTGTGTGTGTAAAAAACCGGCACAGACAGTGGCGCGCATTGTCAGCCGGCAAACAGAAAAAAATATAAATAATCAAAAATGAAAGCAAGCCAACAAAATATTATGATTTCGGTGATAGCAGAAAACAACGCAAAAAAAGGAGAAACACCAAATACACGAATAAGTTGAAAAAATACCTTCACGAAAAAATGGCAACACACACACATATGCGCAGCGTACCGCACACTGGCAGCAACTTTTCAAGGATGTCGTCTGTTGTAAATTCAAGTCCATAAACGAAAATGTTTCGCCACTACAATAGTCAGTTTCCCAACAACGAATAACAAAATGAAATAAAATAAACAAATAAAAAACATTTTGTAAAATATGACGAAATAAAATCGCATGAAATATGTGCGAATGAAAATAGAAATTTCGCAAAGTGTGGTGACAAATGAAAAATGGTATGCGCGAAATGGCAAATGATGAAAGTCGCACCGGTGTTTGTTTAAAATATGCTTTTTGCGGGATAATGCGCCTAAAAGCGCGCAATATATTTCAATTTATGCCAAACGTTGCTACTCTTGAGATTTGTAGCAGGAAATTTAAAGTATTTATCGCATGAGATACAACATGCCGGTTTATTTGAATATGTTCTAAGCGAGCGTATCGTCGTGGTATCACGGTCTAACCTTACAAACAATATATAGCAGGACGGGAATGACGATAACTTTTCAATTGCCTACTCAGTCCAAAGTATCACCTGTTGTCAGGAAAGATTTTGCGTTGGATTTAAAAGCTGCTATTCATATAAAAGGCTGTTATTAGTATTGATGCTGATCCCAAGATAGACGAAATTGTCTACAACTTCAAAGTTATGACTGTCAACAGTGTCGTGGGTGCCAAGTCGCGATTGCAAGAACTGTTTGTTTGATGACAATACGCCGCCGTATTTGAATATTTCGGCCAGTAATCCATTGGCTCCAGCCTCTTTGTTATCCTTCAGGCGGGTAATTGCTGTTCGAACCTTATCATAGTCAGGTAACGGAACATCTATTCCTTCGTCATCGATTGGAGCATCATGTTCGTCATCTTCAAATGTTATTTTCACTGCCTTTCAGCAGGCTGGAAAAGTGTTTTCTCTCCATAACTTTAGTATGCACAGAACATCAGGCAATAGATCAAAACTTTGGGACCTACAAAAGTATACTCCGGTCTTGAAACCTTCTCTTAGTCGCCGCATCTTTTTCTAGAGTTTTCGAGCATTACCCCTTTCAGCCAGCTTCTTTACACTTTGTACTCAGAGCATTGATTACATCATTAGCTTGAGGCTCAAAACACCCTCTTCTTTATTTTTCGGAATGAATCTCTTAATACCAGTGATCTTTCATATTAAAGATAATACCAAAGCTGCTTAATTCTTATTTATAGTTTGTACTTTTTCTTCCAAATTTTACCTATTATAAATGCATAATCCGGTCTCACATCACTAATTCTATGGTCCCGATAAGTTTCGCTATTTCGCTGAGATTTGCTGCTTAACAGAGAATTAAGCTAATCGCACGATCTCAATCATAATCTCTGTGATATTTAATCCACCTAAGTAATGACGTCCTAACCAGAACCGATTTTGAGGTCGGCTCCGGTCTGCATTCTAACGCAGCCATTTCTCTTTGTTGGTGTTGGTTTTACTATTACATAATATAAACAATGAGTGACCTACTAGAATCATTTCTCGAATGGCAAACGCCTTTAAAGGTTCCAGAGTTAATTTAATAAGACCGTCAGCCACTTCTTCGAGTCATGAAATGCTTAGACCACCAATAATAACATCGACAAATGTTTGAAGTAATTTCACTTCGTTTCGTGTTTGATACATATCAATTAGGTGGGTTTCCTTTTATATTTGGCAACTCTAGTGTTACAATCCTATACAAACGTTTTGATAAACGACCGCTATTTCTATTGCTTACAGTTTCTTAAAATATTCTTGTTCACCAAAACATGGAATTAAATCGCGCCTATTTGCGAGCGATTATTTTCTACAAATATTAAAGTGAATTTACTCTGCAGCAGTGTCTCGATGAACTTAATTCAGCTTTTGACGAAAAAGCTTCATCAAGGGCCAGTGTTTATCGGTGGAATGGTAAATTAAATCGAGGTCGTAGATCAGTTCAATACGGATTTCGTCAAGGTCGTCCAAAATCTGTTGCTGTTCCAAAAACTATTGTTGATGTGCCTAAACTAATATTGTCAGATCGTCATGTAACCTATCATGGGACAGAGACAACTATAGGCATTAGTGGGACCAGCATACATTCAATATTGCATGGAGATTTGACTTTTTTTTTCACATTGGTTCCCACATATTTGTCAATCGCTCCAAAGATAGTGCCGATTGGTCGAAAGAAATGTGTAAAAAAACACTAAACCGTTGCTTCGAAACACGTCTATGAAATCGTGGTATGTAATGAATTTTGGAGTTATGCGTTTACGTCCAAAATTAAAGATCAGTCGACTGCATGGGTGTTTCAAGATGAGTCGTATCCAACAAAAGTTGTTCGCACATGAAGCACTTCCAAACAAATGGTTGCCGTTTTGTTTTTTGTAACAACTGGATATATTGCAACCATAACACTAGAACAACGCAGAACAATAAATGCTGAGTGATACACAACAAGCTGTTTGACAGTTGTCTTTCGAACTAAATTTTACCACGACTGAAAAAACTGCATTTTTGAGTGCTAAAAACATTGATTTGATGAGCCATCATCCGTATAGTCTTAACCTGGTATCGATTGATTTCTTTTTGTTAATGTTCGTAAAATATACACTAATAGATGAACGTTTTTCGATACTTGGCAATTGATGTGTTCAGAACGCGTGTTGTGGAGATACCTTAATCTGAGTGCTAAAAGTGCTTCGAAAATTGGTTCAAACGCATGCCAAATATATTTATTTTTATGGATAATATTTTGAAAACAATTAAGCGATTTTCGATAAGTAAAATATGATTTTGTTCTCTAGTCCCGAAACATAAAAGACAACCTATATAGTAGCTCATATCTTTATTCAAGTAAACCAATTCCATAATAGTTTCCGCATGTATCATGCCATGAATTTGATTAATTGCGTACCATGCCTTTTCAATCCCAGTCCAAAGTTTTTTAGCATTTTTATTGTTTATAACAATCTGCATATTAATAACGCTCCATAAATTTTAAATGGGGTTTGTAAGAAACTTTGCGTTGGTCAGCTCAGAACGTCAATACATTCTGCAAGATGTTTTCACATTTTATATGCTTTGGATCACTGTCATAGTTCCATAGTATAATTAAGTATGTCGAGGTATGAAAATTAGTATACTCACCAATAGTCTAACGTTTTACCAGGAAAAAGCTTCCCAATCCAACATGCTATCACTTTTGTGGTATATATGGAATTATATGCCTGTCTTCTTGGATGATGGACAAATGGTTTGCCATCGGATCCAATACGACTCAACTTTGTTTGATCGCCTTAAAGTTCAGTTTTCTAAATTTTCTTTAACAAAGTTCAGTCGTGCTCTTATCTTTCTCTAAGACAGCGATGGTTTTTTCAACTCATCCTTCCAAACAGCTGAGCATCTTTGAGATGTCTTCGACCAAAATTGCGTGATTATTTCAGCTATTATCTCTAGAGGTTTAAAATGATCTGCCTTGCTTTTTTGATGATGCTTCTGTTAGCATATTCCATTTTTTTAAGTACAGAAACTTTGAGGATTATTTTGTTTTTCGGAAAACTAGGACCACTTTGAACTCATAAAGTTTAGTATACAGTTTTCCTCGAAAAATTCGTACTTTTGGCAATCTAAGTTTATTTTAATTTTATTTAATAGCTGCAGTTAGAACAATGTCTTTTTTCCACGACCGCTTCAGCTGAACAGTTTTATTTCTCGATCAAAAGCATGGAAGATTTTAGTCTTACATTACTCCAGGAAGAATACATTAAACTTATTTCTTTGCTATCTAGAGTAGTTTCAATATTGACAAAAAAATGGGGAAAATATCGGGTCTTATACATATAAGATCATGATATCAGTGAGTAATTGAATACATCGGAACGAGCTGGGTCTCTGGCTCTTGCATTGTAGCACATTATCTTTGGATTTCACGTTAGCTTAGCATGAATTCCTTTTGGCCTATAGTAGAAAGTAAATCTATTGAACTCTAATCAAGGTTCATCTGCTACAATCACTGGAATTCTTACTGGATGTTGTCCAATAAACGTACATGCGATAACACTGAAAATATAGAGCGATAACTCACATAGTTATATGGATGGAAGTTGAGGTGGAAAAATACGGGCACTTTCTCCTGCATTATGCATCCTTTGTAAGACTGAAGTTGAAACATTTCGGTAGACAAACTTTCAATGAATCTCGTGAAATATGCCAGAATTCATATCCATGAACTTTCTCCTTCATTGCCCCATCTTTGATGAATGAAAGATCTCGGTAGATATACTTTCGACGAATCTCGTAAAATAGCCAGAATTCATATCAGCCGCCTCAGCATTTTTGTTACAGGCTCAAACCGCTTTTTCGACTTGTTAGTGTTGCTTTGATCAATACTTAGGAGAATTTAGGTATTACAACGAAGCGCTCAATTGGGATCCTCTTTCAAATCAACCTTCTAACTTAAACTAATCTGTCTTGTTCGTAGAAGAATTGTACTTAAACCTTTAAATTAATCGCTTCACTCCACTACGATTAAAGCATTTTCGGGAAAAGTTGCTGAGTAATACTAAATTTATTTTGTCATCTATGGCATCACGCTCGTTTACTCTAACTCAAATGGATGTCCTTGTCTGCGTATAATAATCCGAAAGGCATACATATAATAAAATTAGAGGAATGAGTAAGCGTTATAACCACTGAACGTAAATTTGAGTGTATGAACCGGTATATGGGTATATGTGCCCTACACTTTCTCTAATCCACCAATTACACACTCGGCTATAATTTCCATTAACAAATCCCACGCCGCATAATTACAGTGTCGCAAATCATTTTTTTTCACTACGAATATTTTTTCGTCGACGGCGTACACGCCAGGGCCATTTTCGAAGGCAGCGCCGCAAACAGCGTGGATCGACGTGGCAATTGCGAAGGCACGAATAAACAAAACGGTGAATAACCAGAAAAAGCATATGCGTGCGAATCTACTATACTTGTATATGCGCAAAAAAGTGTCTGGATAATTCACATGTGGGCCAACAGTGGACAGTAACTAAATGTGTGGAGTAGAGGTGGAGCGACAAGAAGGCGAAAAACGGCTGAAGGCTTTTGTAGGCGACAACAAACCGACGAACCTTCACCTTCATGCGGCCGCAACACAATTTCACGTAAACCAAAACGTATTTGCAAACAATGAAAAAACACGTTATGCTAGCGGGTGGAGGAGGTGCGCATGCGAAGGTGGAAGCAAATCATGAAATTGCATGCCAGAAAATGCGGTAGTAAAAGCGATGTGTAGAGAATGTGCTGAGTGGCAGACGGCGCACAAAAAAATTGCACTTAAAAAAAACTATTTTACAACTATAGTAGCAGCAAAGAAAAAACTACTTCAAAATAGTGAATGCTTTTTGGAACTTGTTATATCCTGCACAGTTTATATTAACTATGTCACGAAGTTTGAGTTCGAGCATTTTTTAATATTGATCTAAAATTTTGCACACGAAATTTTCTCCGAAAGATGTTGCTCATTTGTTGGAACCGCCGTTATCGGACCACTATAGCATATAGCTGTCATACAAACTGAACTAACAAAATTAAGTTATTATATGGAAAACTTTTTCATTTGATAAGATATCTTCACAGAATTTGATAGGGATTATTTTCTAAGCTAACGGTATAACCTCCGAAGAAATTATTCAGATCGAATCAATATAGCATATAGCTGTCATACGAACTGAACAAACAAATTTAGTTCTTATACGGAAAACTTTTTCATTTGATAAGATATCTTCACAGAATTTGATAGGGATTATTTTCTAAGCTAACGGTATAACCTCCGAAAAAATTATTCAGATCGAATCAATATAGCATATAACTGTCTTACAAACTGAACAAACAAATTTATTTCTTATATGGGAAACTTTTTTCTTTGACAAGATATCTAAACGAAAATACACACAGTTCATTTAACAAAGCAACGGTACAATCTCTGGAAAAATCGTTGAGATTGGATCCTTATATCTTATAGCTGCCATACAAACTGAAAGATCTAGCTCAAGTCTCTATATGGAAAACTTTTACATATAAGAAAATATCTTAACGAAATTGCTTACAATTAATTAGCCAAAACAACGGCACAATCTCTGGAGAAATCGTTCAGATTGGATCCTTATATCCTATAGCTATCATACAAATTTAAAGATCAAGCTCAAATCCCTGTATGGAAAACTTTTTCATTTTTGAAAATATTTTAACGAAATTGCATACAGTTTATAGACCAAAGCAACGGTACAATCTCTGAAGAAATCGTTCAGATTCGATAACTCTATCCAATAGCGGCCATATAAACTGTAAGGTCAAACAAGCCCCTGTATGGAAAACTCTTACATTTTGTAACATATTTTCACGAAATTGGCATGAATTATTATCCAAAGCAACGCTATAATAAATGAAAAAAAAAAATTTTGAAAAAACCGTTATAACACTTAGCTGTCATACAAACTTACCGGTCAAAATCAAATTGTTTTATGGAAAACTCTTCTATTTAAGAAGGGTATTGTAGCTTCGGTGCAACCGACGTTAATTTCTCTTATTGTTAGAATTTGTTTTTTTTTCGCCTGGACATTTTCCGGTAGCTGCCACGCGAAAATTGCGCCGACAGTCTGGCGACGCTCTTTTTTCTTCCGTTTCTACCATTGCGTTTGTCTCGCTGCTGCATTCTTTTCATTACTTTTTATGCTAGTTTCTTGCATACAACTGCCTGGCTGACTGATAGTGGCCAGTCGCCGTACAACTAACTGTCGGTCAGTTTACGCCATCAATAGCAGTCGCCGTACAATAGCAAGTAGTTGCTCTCCCGCCACCCGCTGCATGAGTTAAAGTGCAGTTTGCTGGCGCACCAGCTGACTGGCCGGGAGGATTGACTGAATGAGTATGAATAAATGAGTAAATGTGCTGGCATTTATACAATGAGCTCAGCTGTGTGCCTGCCGCCCACGCGCACACACCCACATTAATTCAACTAACCATTGTTTAGTTTTTATTCGTATTTATTTGAGTTGTTGAAAAGTTTTCCCGCCATTGCCGCAAAGTATCCAATTAACAAATCCAAAGGCACTGTCTGTGTTGGCTGGCAAGCAATTTACAGTGGTGTTGTTGTTTACCGCTCTACTGCTGGACATTCTATTTTCTCGTGGTTAAACCTGGAGTGCTGACAGGGCATTCCCCTCACCACCTCTTAGCAATTTACAGTTTTTCTAGTTTTCTCTTTGATTGTTTTTGTCTATTTCCATTTTAATTTTTGTATGGATTTGCTTATTCTAACACATCAATTGCTGTTTCTATTTGTTGTTGTTTGTTGAAATATACAATATGGAAATTTTGCCATTGTTGAGCTATATTTGTTTGCATAAAACTTTTTTTTTTTTACTACAGATTGTAAGATTTTCTAGGTTAGGGGCGACTGTATAGAAATTATGCAGGTATGCTACAAAAAAAAAATCCCAAAAAAAACAAATACATTTTCAGTTTTTAACCTTGATTGTTTGCGAGGTTTGAAAAAATCTGGTTTAGGTTGATAGAATTCGAGGTGAATGGAGAAGAGATTTTGTAGAGGTGAATGATATAATCTCTATCTATACCAAAAGGTCGAAAATGAACTGCGGAGTAGGGGCGGTTGTATACAACAATGATCTTGAAATATCTCTTTATACGGCCACCATACTCAGGCAGCATCTTCCAAGCGGAAGTACTGGGTATAGAGAAAATCTATGGTGTGCCATTGAGTAACACCGGAAGGATACTGTAACAATTTTATACCTGGATAGTCAAGGCACGTTGCTGACCTTGTCGATGCCACTTAGTTAAAAATTGCAAGACAGCACGCCAGTCACTGGCAAGTCAACTACAATTGTCCATAATTTGTGTACCCGCACACAGGAAGGTTTTCTGCAAAGAAAAAGCAGATGAGTTGGTCAAACTGGTAGTCTTTTTAAGCGAAACCGGTACAGAGTTAACTCCTTGAATGCTGGATGCGCTCAAAAGATCGCTTTATACTCAATTTGAACAAATAGTTCAGAACAGATAGAAACCAATAACCAAGCAGAACCAAAAATGTATTACGTAGGTCTAGGTATTTGCTAAGTTACAGCCACAACAACGGGCACTCTCCTTTTGGAGAATATGCGCTGATAATTGGAATGCCTTTAACAATATTTTTCACAGCTGAAGGTTGAGTCCAGAGTAAAAGCACTCATACCCACCTATCTAGGTTATAAGTCGCAGTCCATTCATCAATTTTATTCTAAGTGAAATCCAAGGAACGTTGTTTTGGTTTTTCTCATTACTATTCTGAAAAAGTCGCTCAAGACTAATATTTATCAAACCTCATCTGATTTTTTACCACTTTAAGAGGTGGAATGGTCCTTGTTTCTGCTCATCCTTCAAATTTTAACATATCTGTGTTGATACTTATGTTACCAATGGCAGAGACTTAGCCCAGATTGGTTAGCTTGACAATTTCAAGAATGACTTACAAGAATTTGCAGAACTGTTTATAGATTTTTCACTAGATGTTGCGCGGAACCTGTATAAATGCAAGTTCATTTTGCTTCGGGCATCCTTCCTTCTAACGGGTGTTTTTCAATGAGACAATACTATTTTCGGAATTGGTCATTTTGACCAATGTCATTCATTTATACTGGATTTTTTTTTCCATTTTATAATAAACAACCTTTTTTCGGAACAATATTTGCAAATCGTGCAAATTTATTACCAAACTAATGGTTTGGAAGGAATGAAAATTTTGTTCAACAACGAAGCCACTGAATATCCTCGATAAGTCACTGTTTGATGTGATCTATAAGTAGGGGGAATCAACGGTCCATATGATGATTTCGTGGATTATCTCGCGTCGTAGGCTTGTGGCGAAGTCTCCAAGAGAATTAGGCAGCGCTGGCCTATCTTTTGTGAGGATATGAGAAGTCGCTTGTCTACACAAACCCGATACGATTGACGCCTTGGAATACAATATTCGACGCTTTATTGCTGACATACGACCACAATTACCCAACATATTATACTCTTACAAACGTTTTGCACCTAAAGGTATTTCCGTGAATATGATTCTTGTAGTTTGTATGGGTATACAATGTTCGGATGCACTCAAACGTAGCCTTCGTTCAACTCAATTACAAAAACTTACGTTATATAAAGAATATGTTTGGCGCACTTCGCTCAACTTATGGTCAGCATAATCGGCCTACTGAGTGTACTATTCGCAACAACATCACCCATCTTTGATCCAGCATTCATTATTGCATAATATTCGACCGTACCCTACCGAATATACACATCATGTCTAGTACGCAGTGAAGAAAATAAAGCAGCCGTACCTGAGATTGTAGACGAAGACTCGGACTGACGTATGGAACGACTTGGATCATAACTCAAAAAGATCCAAGAATGTCCGAGGTTTTCGAGCCAAATTTGGTTCAGCGATGAGGCCCTTTTCTCTCTCAGTGGGTATGTAAACAAGAAGAGAAACCTGAAGAGATTCAAGAGCTGCCATTGCATCCGAAAAAAATAACGGTTTGATGTGGTTTGGGTGTTGATGGAATTATCGGTCCTTATTTCTTCAAAAATGATGCCGGTGAGAACGTGTAGCGCCATAATAAACAATTATTTGTTGCTTGAAATTGAAGCTCGTGATCTGGGCGATGTTTGATATGAACGAGACGGCGCCACTTCCCACACATCACATCAATCAATGGATTTATTGATAGAACAGTTCGGTGAGCAGATAATTTCACTTTTTGGGCCGGTCGATTGGCCACCAAGATCATATGATATCACACCTTTTGACTTTTTCCTGCGGGGATATGCAAAGTCTATGCGGACAATTGCGCTTCGATTCTGGCGATGAAGCAAAACAGCATGCACATCATTCGCCGGTTACCAGTCGAAATGCTCGAACGTGTCATCGAAAATTTGAATTCAAAGGATCTGAGACGTCGTCGCGATTAATATTTGAAGGAGATAGTCTTCAAATGATAAATGCAAAAGAATATTCTTTCGAATGATAACAAACATGCTCCGTTAAATTTGAAGTTTCTGTATTTTTTCTTTAAAAAAGAGGGGAACCTCGAAATGGATACCCTTTAATTTTCTATTCGTATTCATCGTAAAGAGATATGCTCTAAATTATCCTGGATTGACATTCAATTCTTTATGTACAGGAAAACAAGATATCTTTTAGATCTACTATTAAAGCAGCGTTGGCATCTATGAAGGAATCTTTAGTGACAGCGAAGCTTTTGTGGTGATTTTTTTATAGACTACCGACGTAAGTAGCCAAGCCTATTCCATATAGTTCAGATAACGTAAAAAGTCCTGATCTCTACCAGGTTTGACAACGTATAACATCAAAGCGACCAATGAAGAACTTTCATTATATGTATTAATGGTAAACGATATTTTAAGCTTTTCATCCGCCGGAAATTAACTGATACATGGACGTTTATAGTTTGAACCTACCATCCAATTCTTTCAACAATTTCGGGATGAAAAAAAATGTATTCCCTTCGATCAATTTCTTCACTTATCCGGTCATGTACGTCCAAAAAACAAACGGATATACTTTGAAGTGGATTGGTCTGAAAGTAAGTTTTTTCATTGCTGATTTAGGACAAGAAGGGTTGATAGTCGTTCAAAGTTTAGAAATTAACTTGAATGCGGAATGCCGACATGCTTGATAACTCGGGAAGAGCAGCTATATATTCTACTACTCAGACGGTTGATGGCTTTTCTAACGCTATGAGCCCTTTTTATCGGGTCTTGCAAGAATTTAGTTTGCTAATCAATTTGTGTCAGGCTAAATATAAACTTTCAGTGAGATAGGAATGCGTTGCTATAACAATATCTTATTTTATAGACACTTCTAGGAGCACATTTTTAATGTCTACATGTTAATACTTTATTATTTTGTATTCTGAATTATAGTTTGTAGACTGTTATCAGATCACACAAAGTCTCAGTCTGAGTGTAGAGTGTAGAAACTCTGTTTTTTCTAAACCAATAAGCGTTAAGTACATACATATCCAGCTCTGCAATGTCTGCGCTTCGCAAACGAAGCATGCAAATCACAGGCGGCTAATTTTACGCAAGTTTCTCGAATAACTTCATAAACGTCGTGCCGACACCTTCGCAACGTGCCACCAATCAATTGTCGCTACCGAAGCCGCAGTCGCAGTGGGAGCAACAGCCACAGCCGCAGCCGCCGCCGTCATTCCTGGAATGCGTAGCATAAATTAATTGAAGGAAACGCGCCAGACGCTGTGTGGCCTGTCAGTTTTAGCGACAAAGTAAAGGAAGCGGAACAACAACAACAATAGATGTCGACGTAAATATATACGGTGATTGTATGTGCGTTTGTTTATGTATATGTAACTAATTAGAAAAGCAAATAAAGAGGCAAAGTGTTGCAAGTGCGCGCCTATTACGGCAAAAGTAATGCAGCAGACGTTGCATATACTTTTATATGGGTATATGTTCATTTGCAGTTACATTTGTACATAGATATGTATATATACGTAGATATGTATGTAGAGGAATTAAACGACAGACGCGTTTGTAGGCAATGTGCAACAAGCGCGCTAGAGAAAGAATACTAATTTGTAGGCTGTAGTAAACAGAAGAAGAAGAAGACACGTGGCAGACTACAGCGCAAGCAACAGTAATAACAATAATAAGAAAAAAGGCAACAAGCAATTTGACAGACAAAACACAGGCGCGCAGCCGTTATTGCAAAGGGAACAAGTTGGTGTTGGAGAAACTAAAAAAATTAAAAAAAAAGAAAAAACTTCTACCTAGTGTAGTTTTAAGTTTTTCCATTATAATTAAAAACTGAGGGCAATAAAATAATACATTCTCAGTATATTCAAAGCACTCTGAACACGTCGCACAATTCGGGCTAATGTCGTGTTGGATTCAGTACAGGAAACTTCTAAAGCGCCCATGTCAACTCAGTATTTGGGTTAGTTTGAAATCCAGGTCCACGTGTCTTCTGTCTATCCACGAATGGATATCAGTCTGTAGCTCCACCGCCCTTTTAGTGAAATTTGTTGAGCTTTTGATTCTCTCTTCTCTTTTGGCTCCTATATATACGGCTCTGATAGCTTGCATACCCACTCGTATTCGTCAACCTGGATGTCAATGAGCATCATCCTGACTGATACTTCAGCAGCATCGTTTGATTTTGTTTCGAAAGCACTGATAACTCTTAGTGCCGACAGCTTGTACACTGTGGATTTTTAAGGATTTATGTTGAAGACGCATATAATACAATCGATTTCATTTCCTTCTCGATTAAAAATTGCCATATGGAATGCACACAGCCTTTATTTGCCTTCATTCTTCATAAGACGTTTGGGATTTTCTTCGCTTTACGTGCAATGTATTCTAGATGATCCAAAAATTTGAGCCTTGAATCTATTATAACTGCCAGATAATTTAATTGAGGCTGTGAATGAATTTCACATGCCCTTTTTCTGAGAGATATACTTTCCTCCACTTTTCTAGTACTTATGTGCAAAATTTTTGTCTTTTTCTCAGACAGTTCTAAACTCATTGAGGAGAACCATTGACTCAAACCGTTTATGCTCTTTTTTAAGGTTTTTGGTTGGTGTCTGCTTAGTACCTCATCATACATTAGGTTACACAGCCTAGCCTAGAACCGAGCCTTGCGGTACTCCACTCCAAATAGAGTAGCTCTTGGGGCCTTCATCAGTATCGAATAATAGTCACCTATTTTCGAAATAACGCATAATACCATAATGCTGTAGTGGTCTGATCTGAACAATTTGATTGGAGAATATGCCATTGCCTTAGGCAATAACCCATCCCATTTCCCTTGAAGATTTTTCCCAAATAAAAAGTTTTCCATACAAGAACTTGTTGCTTATCGTTCAGTTTGTATGACAACTATAAGCTATAGCGGTTCGATCTAAACGATATATTCCGAAATTGTAGCGTTGCCTTCGCAAAATAATTTGTGCCAATTTTCGTGAAGATTTCTTCCCAAATAAGCAAGTTTTTCATACAAGAAATTTAAATTGACCGATCTGTTTGTATGGCTTTCACAAATGAGCAGCTTTGTGACGAGAAAGGACGTGTGGAATATTTGGAATTGATATCTGAAAAATAAGGAACTAGTCCGCGTAGGTAAAGGCAGACAGAGGTGAAATCAACTGAGCTAACCGAGTTGATAATTTGCAAATAACAAGTTTTGCAATAGGGACGCTACAAAAGTAGACCGATAGAGACGGCAAACAACGCCATATTTTTTCTCGCTCTTCCCACATTTTTCTTCAGTATGGTTTTCCATTTCATTATGGAAAGATAAACGATCCGACAATGAGTCGAAATCATTAAAATTTACTACCGAAATTCGGAGTCAGTGCTCTCAACTTTAAGAGCGCTTCGTTCAGGTTATGGTCGTCATAATCATCCTATTAGATTAATAATTATTCAATTATAATTGAGCGTCTGGTGGAAAAATTTGCCAGTGAGACAGATAAGTGCCTGTGGTGTCGAGAATATATCTGCCGCTGGCGCATCAATTGAGGAAGACTCAAATCAGTCTCTCTCACGTCGTCCTCAAGCGTTGTGACATGTCTGTGTGACTTCATTTTGCGAAAAGATCTTGTTCTACATCCTTTCAACATCAAATTTACCCAAACTCTGTGGCTTGAATTGATCACCAGAATCGTCGTGGGTTCGTGAAATGGGATTAGCAACAACTTGAAAATTATCCGGATTTTCATCGAAAAATCATTTTCTGCGATGAGGCTCATTTCTGGGTGAATGGCTTCGTCAATAAGCAAAACATGCATTATTGGTCAGGCAGTACCCCATGAGTCAAAATTGCAACCCGAAAAAATTACTGTTTGGTGCGGTTTATGGGCCGGCTGCATCATTGCACCGTACTTCTTCTATGATGTTCAAGACCGGCACGTTATTGTGAATGGGAATCGCTACCGCTCAATGATAACCGAATATTTTTGGCCGGAATTGGATGATATGGACTTGGACAATATGTAGTTCCAAAAGAACGACGCCACAAGCCACAAAGCGTACGTCACTATCGATTTATTTAAAATCAAGTCCATTCAAACCATTGATTGGCCACCTCGGTCGTGCAATTTGGCACCGTTAGACAATTTCCTGTGGAGCTACGTCAAGTCCAAGGTATATGCCAACAAGCCAGCAACGATTGATAAACTTCGTACGAATATCGAACTCGAAATTGCAGCAGTATCGGCTGATTTATGCTTGAAAACCGTCGGAAATTGGGTTCGGCGTCTGGACTTGTACAAGCGTGGGTAATGACATCAAATGTGCTTTGACAGGAATAAAGAATTTCATTCATATTCCAAACCTTTTGTAGCGCTCTTATTGGGAAACCCGTTATATTGGGGTCTAATATAGGTTCTCCAACGTTTCCTTTTGACAGTTCCAAACTTTTTGTTAAATCGCCCTGTTCAAGGTATAAAAAACTTAACAATCCAGCAAAAATCCAAAAAATAATAAAAAATAATAAAAATGCTTTAAAAATATAGAAAATATGACTCTGTGCCACCAAAAATGAAACAAAGTCCCGGAGTGCAATTATAACTCTCTTTTTTCGGCAAAGAAAGTGCCAACTCAGCACAAAGGTGGCAATGTAGGCGGCTTGTCTGCCACTTTTTTGCGCGGTTTCTACTTTTTTTGCGACAATGTTAGTTTGTTTTTGTGGTTTTGCCGGCGTAATAGCCGCCTTGGGTCCGCCATTCAGCCAAATGGCATAATATTAATTTGCGCGCCGCACAATCCACAGGCCATAACATTCAACTACACGAACACATATACAAGCTGGCAAACATATGTCTGTACACTCATGCATTGACCAGGATCTGCCTCTGTCCATTGTCGCCTTTTATAAATTGTGCATGTCCGCAAGCATATGCTGTTGCAAGTGAATATGCATACAATTATTTGCTCAGAAGTCGGCTTGACTGTCTACTTGCCTGCGCAAACATACAAACAAGCATACACATGAATTTCGCGCTTGTGGCAACGGCTTTGTTGATTGTCTATTTGTGGGCACAAACAGCAAAATATTTCTACTCCTCCATTCATTTAGCCAATTTTAGCGGTAAAGTACAGATGTTCATTTTTTGGCACGGCAAATATTCATATTGAATTTTTTTAACAGTTTTATGGAGACGGCCGTACGGTGTGTCATTTATTTTGAGGTTAACTCACACTTGAGATTCGTGATTTATATAATTAGTTTGCGTTTGTGATGGCCGTACTGCAGCGGATCGCTTTTATGCAGCAGAAGCAAGCTATTTGTCAGACGATAGTTAAAGGAAAAGTGAGGTTAGGTAGAAAAGAAAGTTTATAAAGAGCTGTCATTATACCCAGACCATCTCAGTTGCCTGTCTTAACCTCAAAAGAAGTCACGTTTACGTTCAAAACTTTCGGCATACAGGATAGTGATTCCGGCATGATTATTGATTGGCCTTCAAACTGCTGGAAGAAATAATTTGAAATCATATATAATCGAATTTAATAAAGCTTCAATATCTGTCTCTTTCTCTTTCGCTCTCTGGTTCTCTAAAACTCCTGTAAGTGATTTCTGAAAATATATCTACCCGAAACTAGAAAAAGTTCAAAAGCTGTCTCTTTCTCTCGCTCGCTGATTCTCCATAGTTCGTATAACCGATTCCAAAAGCATATCTGGCCGAAATTTGCAAAACTTCTATATCTGTCTCTCTGTGATTTCTAATGTTCCATAACTGTCTCCCACTCTCTATTTTCTAAAGCTCCTTTATACTATCTTGACTAGTAACTATCACTATGCTGCTACCTTTCAACTTTTCAGTAATGCCACTTATGCGATAATCGAGTTTATATAAGGTTAAAATAAGTTAGGTTAGGTTAAGTAAAGGGGTAATCTGAGGAAACTACAAACTGAGATTTCTAAAAAAAGGTAACTTTAGTTAAAGGATTTGATAATCCTAGTGGTTTGATACCGATAGTGAAGATCTCCGACTCGACGCTGAATTTATAACTTTTTATAAAGGGTGATAAATTTCGAGGTTCACAAACTTAAACTTTAATGGGGGATGTTTATTATCATTCGAAAGAATGATTTTTTTATGATTATCTCTTTAAAATGTTGGCTGCGGCTACGTCTCAGATGTGTGATATCACACAATCTTGACGGCCAATCGTCCGGCGCAAAACATGAAATTATGGGCTCACCGAAATGTTCTCTTAATAAATCCATTGATTGATGCGATGTGTGGGAATTGGTACCGTCATATTTAAAGCAAATGTCGCCGATATCACGAGCTTCAATTTCAGGCATCAAATAGTCGGTTATCATGTCACAGTAACGGTCGCCATTGACGCTTACGTTCTCACCGGCATAATTTTTGAAGAAATATAGACCGATGATTCCAATTTGTGGGCCAATCATTCCAATATTTGGGTTTTATGTACGAATTGGCAACTCTTGAATTTCTCTAGGTTGCTCTTCGTCCCATTAGAACAGAAAACTCCTCTTCGCTAAAATTTGGATCTTCTTGCAACTTAGGGCGTAGCTATATTGCTTGGGAAGGTCGAGTGGCTTCAGTTCTTGTAGAAGCTGTATTTTTAAGCTTTCAATTTAAGATCTCCACGTAAAATGCGCCAAGTCGTTCCATACGTCAGTCCGAATTGTTGCGAATGGCGTCGAATCGATTTTCCACGGTCTTCGTGTACACTCTCAGCTACGGCTCCTATATTTTCTTCACTGCGTTCGGAACGTGGTCTAATCGGTTATCTCTACTTTGATCCACCGTTATATATACTATTTTTGTATAAATAGTAGGATGCTCTTATCTGCTTATATAGTTCTTAAAACTTTAAATTACATTATTATTTCAATATTTAAGAAACCGAGCTGTCGGAGCTGTTGTTTATATTTGTCGATTCCTGTTTAATCTCAAAACCGGAAAAATAGTTCCAAACAAATTTAAGCCGCTTTTAGGGAAGGTGTTCCGAAACAGACGGTACTGAGGTTAATAAAGGCACCAGCAATATGTTTATCAGTGAAATATTCTCAGTAACTGAAATATTTTTCAGAGAATGACAATGAACCTTTTGTTGCAAAAAGTGGTTGAAACTTAGGCCTCACGGCTGAAAATTTTTTATGCCAGCCTCGGCGATCGCTTACCCGAAATCATTTTTAAGACATAAATGCAAACCATTATTTTCTAGCCTCAAATTCTAAAAGAAATACTACTTGCTTCAGAAGAATTATTTTGTGATCAGCGGATGTTAATGCTAGAAGCTACCGACAACTAAGCGCATAATTTCTATACCTTATTTCACCCAACTGCAAACACTGTCAGCAAGTGTGCGTTTTAACTCGCCACTAGTACTGTCATATTTCCATGTCATGTTATTGATAGTGGCAATGGCATTGGTGTAATTGCAACACAAAAAGTTGTAGAAACCAAACGCCTTTTGAAGTCTCACATTTTCTATGCACTCGGAAAAAAATGGCATGAGCCGCCAACTGTTTTCTTTTCATTCCAAAATTTCTTTTGGCCCATTTTCTTTCATGGGCTCTTTTAATATTTTTTTTTTCAAAGTGTCTACTTTTCAATGCTACTTGCTTTTCATGTGATTTTTCTTATTTTTGGAAAATACTTTTTTTCATTTCCGCTTGTAATTTATCCGCTGGCAGCACTGCAAAGACGAGGCTCTAACGTTAGCCACAAACGGGCTGCTTGGTGTAGGCGCATTTTTATAAATTAGGAAAGCGTATGAATGACTGTTTGAATGGCGCAATGAATGGCGCAATGAATGGCTGCTATTAGCCGGCTGTCGCTTGTTGGGCGGTGTGCATTACACACTTCGGACGCCACACTCAACACCGTAATGGCACAATATGAAAAGTCTTAACATAGGCCATGTGGCCGGCCAGTTGTGGAATTTAATCAACACTATGTACGAATGCTGGTAGAAGGGGTCACTTTGGATGTTTTACAAGAAAATATGATTGCATGTTTTACATATATATGTATATTCATATATATTAAAGAGTTTATGGTATGGTAGGTACTGGGTAGTTATCTTGTGAAGAAAAATGTATTTAAAATACAATTCCGAATTCTGTGGGACGCCAAGTTGATAGCGTGTGCGTTATTGGAATTGAAATCTACAAATTCACTGAAGTGAAATTTTTTAAAAAGATATACATACATATGTTAAGCTCTCTTTTAAGCTTTTAAACTATATGAGATTAATGCAGAGTTAAATGTATCAAATTAATGAAATACTTAAGCAATTTCAGTCAAACTCCGTGGGAACATTACATTTCACTATTATGGCGAGGAATGAAATTAGCTACTAATCCCATGTAATGTGTAATATTTATCTAAAGAACACGTGTCACTTCTGAGATGAAGTATGACACGATAGACTCGCTTTGGAATGATGGTAAACAAGAACTTTCATATATCACGACTTATTCGACCGATTTGAACTGAACTTGTTGACTCTGATTTAAACGAAATTTAATATTTGTAATATTTATCCTTCCACGGACGGCGGACGGGTTATAGCTTACTCAGGCGATGCTGCTCTTGTGCTAAAATAAAAATCTTTAACTACTATTTAAGAGATATCTCAAGCTAACCTCAACTTGGTGTCAAACGGATCGAAAAAAAGTGACTTAGCCGACCAACACTAAATAGTTTTATTTATTAGGCGGTATAAAATTCCAAACACTCCTGTCTCCACACTCAAACCCTCACACCTTCCTCTTGGTGCTAAAGTCGACGGCCTAGGACTTACTCTTAAGATAAAGCTTTCATTGAGCCTATTCTGACGAGATAGGCCATTTCATCAAAGGTAGTATTGTGGTTCTATGAAATCGTATACAGCCAGTAATGTTTTATAGAAGCAGGTGTGTAGTCACGAAGCTCGCTCCTTAAGGAAGCAGGAACGAATTCAGATAGCATTACTATGAAATTATTTACTTCTTCGTCTGCATCCCAGAAAACTTACATCACTGTGTCGAACAGCATACTCCTGATAGCTTTTCCGCAGCTCACATGCAAGCGGTATCCCTTTTGGTTTGAGTGAAGTCGCTGGAGGAGAGGAGCAGAGTACATAGTTTTTCACGCATCGGACGAAGTTTGGATGGAGGGTTAGAGTGAAGTTCTATCTCACATACATATAGTTTTAAGCTGCCGCATCACTGTAGATTTTTTCCAACAAAGGTAACTGCCAATAAGATAGCATTAGATATATTGCTCCGAAGTACAGCCTCTTTCTTCCAGAGAGGTGAGCATTCACAATAAAAGCCGACGAAAAATATTGGCTTTGAGATCGCTTAACGTGCACTCAATGTTAGTTATGAAATGTCGGTTCACACGATTGACAGTATCAAGCTACTTCATTATCAGACTCAATTGGATGCCTGGTGATAGCGGAATTGTAATCGATTACACCGAAGTGGAAATCAACTGGGCAACATGGGATCCCTCCGGCTAGTCTACTAAAACGCAGGAGATCCATTGCACAACTTAGCTACAATAAGACTTATTTGGAGGCAATCGTGGAAATTTCACGGCAGTCATATATTCGGCGAATCTGGGGAAATAGTCGGAATTTATTTTAGCCACCTCAACAAGTTAGTGGCAAAATCAAAGCATTTCGCAGATTTTTGAGAGTACTTTTGATCAATACTTTGGAGTACTTTGGTATTAACTTAACTGGAGTTCTTAGCTGGCTTTAGTTGGATCTGCATTTAGGCAAACATTTTAACCTATCTTTATTGTTACATGTAATATTAGGTTGTCAAATATCTCCCTTCCCTTTTTGCTCATTATTCAATGCTTTGTAAAAAGTGTTACAGTGATCGGATTTAGTTCAAATATGCGGCGTTGCGTTCGTAATCTGTTTCCATCTAGACGGCAACTTCATAATACCCCCATCGCAAAAGCGCCCCTCCTACGATGCGAAGAACTCGAACAGCCACTTTTCAGAAGCCTCTTTTGAGTTCAACTCTACACCAAGAAGAGCGTTCGCCATGGACAGGAACAGATGGTAATCACTTGGCGCTATGTCCGGGCTATATGGTGGATGCGATAAATCCTCCCATCCAAGCTACCGTAGTTTCTGACGAGTCTACAACGAAGTGTATGGTCTGGCGTTGTCCTGGTGGAACACTATACCCATCCTGTTAGCCAATTCTGGACGCTTTTGGTCGATCGCCTGCTTCTAGCGGTCCAGTTGTTCGCAGTAGATGGTAACATTGGAAGCGTCTGGCAATATGGGAGCAGCTCATGGTGGATGATTACCTTCCAATCCCACCAAGCATTCAGCAAAACCTTCCTGGCCGTCAATCGCGGCTTAACCACTTTTTGGGACGATTCACCGGCCTTCGACCACGACCGTTTTCACTTGATATTGTCGTATGTGATTAATTTTTCGGCGCCAGTCACCATCCGCTTCAAAAATGGGTCGAGTTCGACCCGTTTCAGCAGCATATCGCAGGCGTTGATTCGGCCCAGAAGGTTGTTTTGCGTCAAATCATGCGGCACCCAAACATCAAGCTTTTTTGTATATCCAGCCTTCTGCAGATCGTTTAAAATGGTTTGGTGACTAGCTCCCATCTTCTGGGCGATGTCACGAGATGTCACATGCCGGTCTAACACGATGTTTTCCATGATTTGATCGGTATTCGTTGTCACAGATCTTCCGCTGGCTGACTTATCCATGGTGTCATTTTCACCAGCTCTGAATCGTCGAAACTATTCTTCCGCAGTTCGAAGTGATACAGTACCATCCCCCAAAACACTATTAATCTCACCGAACGTTTCTCTAGCGGATTTGCCTTAATGAAGGAAAACTTTAAAATTGCGCGAATTTCGGCGTTAGTGAACTCCATGTTTACACGTCTTTAACTGTTGAACGCAATATCCAAACTAATCATGCATAGCGTCGTTTTGTAGGTTATGTCAAGAGTAGCATTGCCAGATACGAGCTCTGTAACGCTTTATATAATACATAGCCGCAAAATTCAACAAACAAAAAGTCGGAAGGGAGATATTTGACAACCTAGTACTACAATTTTGTTCTTCACGATCTTTTTAATGAAAGTGTGTTAATCGAGTTATATAGAGGAACAGTATGTGTACTCCTCATAAAAAGCTTTTAAGTGTTCTATTTATCTAACATCCGAAAGAAAGATTTAACTGTAAATCTCAGGAAAGTTGTGTATTTGGAACTAACTCCTATTCCCGGAATATGATTTGAAAACTTACAACTTAGTAGAGCTTTTATTAGTTAATATTATTATCGATACCTACGTTATGGATACCACAACCTATCGACGTTATAAAGTGTCGAAATGAGATCCCTTTTAGGATCGACCATATAACCACGCCTAACCTAACCTATTATTATCGATTGCTTATACACTTATCTGTGCAATAGACTCAGACTTATTTCATTATAATATTCGAAAATAAACACTGCCTCTCTTTCTCTCTCCCCCTTTCTCTTCACTTTCAGGCATTCACGTGCAACATGGCGCAGTAATCACATAACAACTATTCGAAGCGCTTTAGACTAAAATAAGCTACTTGTGTTAAGCGTTTTGCATACCACCCGCCCACCTTAATGTACCAATACACAATCTAATTAAATTAATTCGACATTTGTGCAAAGTTCACGCTGAAAATCGACGAACGAATTGCTATAGCATACTTACTAGTTGCCAGTTAAAACGTTATGCCGCTAGCGTGCCGTTATTTTAAATGTTACTGCAACCGTTCAAGCGAAAACTACGTGCAGGGCTGGAACAACTGCAACAGCAACAGAAACAACTGTGGTAGCCGTAACAAAAATATACGCAACATTGACATTGGCCTCGGACAGCGGGGACAGCAACTACAAAAATAACAACAACAACAAATATAATAACAAAAACAACAAAAGCAACAAAAATCAAAACAACAACAGTAAAGAAAATAACAACAACAACAAAAATAATCATAACATCAGCAAAGAACAATAACAACAAGAACTAAACAATCAACCTTTCGCATTCGTTCATGCCACATTCAATATACAAAAACAATTGGGTGGCAACCTTTTGCTGGACAACTAACTACAAAGTGTGCGCGCATAAAAACGCCAAATAGGGAAGGTGGCGCAAAAACAAAACAAAAAAAAAACTAAAGTTCAGCGAACAGTAAATGCGGAAAGTCAAACGAAAACGGAAAATATCATAAAATGGCTACAATAAAAATTCGACAATTGAATTCATTTAAATTGCAACAGCAGCAGCAGGAGGAGTTGCCGAAAGCCAACTGCCGCGGCGCATTCGCTTTGCTGTTTAGCCGTTGTTCGTATTGCGCAACAAATTATTTGAAAAGTTATTGCCGCATTAAGCGTCATGGTGTTAATAAAAATAAAACTTTATGTTGGCTGACATTGACTTTGATTTTATTGAGCTGCAGCAGTTGGCATGGACGGCGCGGCGGACGTGGTAGCGGCGGTGCTTTCTGTTATGCGCTCGATATCGGTAAGTGCTAACAAAATTTACATAAATACACACAAACATACTGAAATACCCTTCACGATAACCAAATATTTCTTACCTCCACTTGATTTTGATCGGTTAGTTTGTATGGCAGCTATATGCTATAGTAGTTCGACCTGAACAATTTCTTTGCATAATGTAGCGTTACCTTTGAAAATAATCTGTGCAAAATTTCGTGAAGATATCTCTTCAAATTCAAAAGTTCTCCATACAAGAATTTGATTTTGATGGACCGGTTTGTAGGGCAGCTATAGGCTATAGTAGTTCGATCTGAACAATTTCTTCTGAGTTTGCACTGTTACCTTAGACAATAACTCATGCCAAGTTTTGTGAAGATATCTCGGTAAATACAAAAGTTTTCCATACAATAATTTGAATTTGATGGGTCAGTTTGTATGGCACCTATATGCTATAGCAGCTCGATCTGAACAATTTCGCCGGAGATTGTGGCATGAACTTTCAAAATAATCTGTGCCAAATTTCCCGAAGATATCTCGTTAAATCAAAAAGTTTTCCATACAAGCACTTGATTCTTATCGTTCAGTTTGTATGGCAGCTATATGTTATAGTGGTCCGATATCGGCAGTTCCAACAGATAAACAGTTTCTTTATGAGAAAATAATGTGAATAAAATTTCTGATCGATATCTCTTCGTGTATATACAGACAGACCTAAAATAAGGCTAAAACGACTCATCTCGCCTTGCTAATTATTTATATATTCATGCATATATTTACATATACTTTTTGTTTATATGATCTCCGACGTTACCTTATGGATGCTACAAACTTCATTGCAATCTATGCGGGGTATAAAAATACATACCAATAGCCGCGAATGCCCTCATCTGCTAATCCCCCTTTTGACTTTGCAAATATTTGCGTTTAATTGCTGCTGCCGCCGTTTTCAACACCCTTTTTGTGCGCAATTTTATTGCTGCTGCCGCTATTTTGTAGCAATTTTTAGAGCCATCAGGTGCACGCTCCGCACACAATGACGGCAACATTGTGTGCAACATTTCAATTGCCAACAAATTGTATTCAAATTGCTTATAATAATTTCGATACTTTCGGCGCTTATAGCTGCAAGTTTATGTTGAAGTTTTGTAGCTGTTTTGTGTTTATTTAATTATATAATCAATTACCTGGTAATTGAAAGTGAATGATGTGTGATGATCTCAATTGGCGTATAAAACATGTTAGGCGGTGTGAAAGAGTCAGCGGGAAAGTTTGAACAAGTGAGTGCATAAATAATTCAGTGCAAGTTCAAGAGTACACGATGTCAGAGTTTGAACCGGTTTTTGTGCTAAATGAAAGAAAAAATATTATATTTATAACAGTCTTGTATTCCTTAAAATAAATTTTCAGAAAATAAACCTCCAATCCGATGCGGCTATTATGGCTTAACCGGTGTCTACGCCAATAAAGAAGAAGACCAAAACATGCGACAGTAAAAATGTAACATCTCGCCACTTGTCGCAGAATCTCAGGCCGATAATCGTCTAGCTATCAAAAATCTCACTTGAACAGCTAGAAGCGTGAGTTCCCTGTGATGCGGACAACTCATACACACATACGTATAGGTCAATAAAACGGTATCAAATCGCAAATTTATTGAGACGGCTAATATCAATAGCAGCAGATTTGCCAGGCTCAACAACCGAGATGCCTTGACCGTAGTCTAGTAGCAGTTGGACAGTGGGGAAGATAGTGTCTAGATGTTTTCACCTCACTTTTTTTTGCGTGCTTCAAAATCTTTAATCTCATCGCATGATTACCAAAAAGATAGTGTACAGTTAGAATTTTTATCAATCCGGAGAGATGAACCTTGCTTAAAGCAAGCTTGGTAAGCGAGTAAGATTGGCACAAGTAGTTCTGAAGCCAGATAGCAAGAGGACAGCGGAGCACGAGCTCGTTCTCATGCTTATTGAATTTACTTCTATTGCAAGCTCATCATCTTTGGCTGGATGCTATTACTAACAAGCCTATACACTTCCTGACCAACTTTAGGCGCACTGTCGGTGAGCTTAATCCCTCTGCCATAGGAACGCATAACTCCCTGCAAAAAATCTGCATTTCGGGGCAGAAAATCTGTTGCTACCAATTGTTGCTACTTCTGCTTGAAATAAACTACAGTGATCTAGCAGTTTAGGGAGTTAATTTATTTCTTTGAAAATATTCATTAGATCACGTATTCACCAATAGTCTAAAAAGTCATTATATTGTAGTAAATACAAATGCAAAATTGTTGCGGGCTTTATTTTCAGAGCAGAATTGAAACCTTCAAGAGACCTTTTAATACGAATTAACACATTTAACATTCATAAAGACATGAAGCTCATTGATATATCCTAGCCTCACATAGCTATCCTTAGCATATTGATAGTAGATTATTAACGCAACAAAGGACTATCTTTGCTGCTGTTCAACAGAAAAAATTTCATGAGAACTTAATTTGGAGCGCTGTGAAATACGGCTTCTAATTCGACTTTTGACCGCCATTTACAACTTCTCTTAAGGGGATTCTTACGCGAGCACCGTAAGTACCTCTCAACCAAATCGGAACTTCTAGCGAGACACTATCAATGTATTTGTTTAATGGCCGAAGCTGATAGACCCTGGGTAATTGGTTTTTTTAGACTTTACATACTCGAAGTAAGAGTTAAGCTGTCGAAGCTGCTCATGGTAGATTATTGTCTGCCAAATTTACCAAATACACAGTAAAATTCTGGCTTAGCCACCCGTTGCGCCAGCTCATGGTGACTCAACCCGGATCGTTTTCAGTTGACATTGTCGCAAATGACCCTAAGCTCATCACATGCGCCATTACGTTGCGAAATTGATTGGTTTTGTTGCGATTCATCCGCAATTGGCAGATTGAAATTTGGTGTATGAAGTTTTTTTGTCAACTCGTGTGGTACATCGAGCTTATATCCAACCATATATGGGTAAACTATATTTTGTGCAATATTTAGCTGCTAGATAATCGAAATAGTCCGACGATTTCCATCATTTTGTCATTATTATCGGAAGGTCTTCAGAAATTGCTTTACTTTGACACCAGTTTAACCCGAAGGTAAAGAATGGAACCAAAGCTGCATGTGATTGACAATTAGAGTGCCAGAATCACGAAAACTATTTAGATTTTCAGCCGACTGGCCTGCTTTTTGCCTTTATCGAAGGAAAACGGTAAAATGTAGCATAGTTTCTCTTGGCGAGTCCATCTTTGAAGCGCGCTCCCATAACACTGAACCAAGAAATCATAACCCGCGACGATCTTATATACTTTTATAGTATATCAGAAGGATCGATGAAACCCATTTTGACGTTTCATATGGGCCTAAGAAAAGTGAAAGCGCGATTGGTTCTGATATCGAAAGTTTTTTTTCGAAAAAACACCGTCGCGTTAACATCTGTGTAACAATGCTTTCGATTGCGGGAAGCTATTTGTAAAATAAATTTTGAATAATAAATTAAGAATTTTAAAATTATAAACAAAGTCTTACTATTTTCTTCTTATAGTAGTATGCTACTATATGTGTAACTAATTTGCCTTAGTTATTGATCATTCGGAAAAAGTATCTGAAAAGTTGAGAAAAAATTAATTTATCAAAAGTAAAACAAAAAAAATAATTTTTAAATGGATTACAACATACTTATGAAAGTGTTGTACACAATAATAATACACAAATTCAATTGTATGCACACTCGAAGAGAAAGTGCTGATATTCCCTAAGTATTACACAAGCATTAGGCGCTAACTCGCTGACCCACTTCCCACATAAATCTCCAAGGCACACAAGCAGACCGCCCAATGACATCAAAGAGGAGGAAAAAGAGGACGCACAGCGGCCGAAAAAGACTAAATTGATTTTCATAATTAAATATAATTCATTACGAGCAATCTGTCATGCACAGTGTTCATCAATATGCAATACAGCTGGGAACTGTACCAAACAGACAGATGTGCATTTGTGTGTATATGTATATAAGTATGTATATGCGTGTGATTTGAAAGCTACGCGCGGACAACAGTTCGCTGAGTTGGGGCCAAATTTGTGATGAAAAGTTGGAAATCCAGCCAAATACTATACTTGTGTGTATGTTTCTTTGTATGTGTATAACTGAGTGATTGCAATAATTGTATTTATTTGTTTATATTCGTTAGTGTGTGTGCGTGTATTTATCTAATTATTTGTTTGTTTGTGTACTATATAAGCATATAATTAAGTAATTGCGTTTTGTAAATGAGTTTTTCGGCTTGGAACCCAACACACACACAAATATATGCACAGTTTCTTGCGGCCTTTCACTAAACTTGTTTATTTTGTATTTATGATTTTATGTGCTCGAAATGGGGCTCGCCTTAGCCCCCCCGTCAGACGAAAAGATGCTGATTAAGTGGGCCGCTGACGGCCAGCAGATTTTCTTTTTTCAATTTTTGTTCTTCGCTGGTTTTTTATTTCAAAAACAAAAATTATTTTTAACACTACGCGGCATGACCACCACGAGAGTGCGCCGGTTTTATACCCTGAATATGGTTTAAGAATGCCAACAAATTTGTAAAACCCCGAAGAAAACGTCAGGGACGCTATATACATATATGTATATACATCTTTTTCTATATGCTAATAATCAGCGTTAACAGCTGAGTCGATATCTTTCTATCTATCGCCAATACCTACATCTCTATATACTGAAACTAGAGTCTGAGGTTTTAAGATATCGATCTGAAATTTTGCATACGCCCGTTTTTCATCAAGAACGTATTATTTGTCGGAATTGCCGTTATCGGACCACTATAACATATAGCTACCATACAAACTTATCGGTTAAATTTCAGTCTTTCTTTTGAAATCCTTTTTATTTGACGAGATATTCTCATGAAATTCGGCTCAAACCATTTTCTGAGGTAACAGTACAATCTCTGAAGAAATTGTTCAGATTGAACTACTACAGCATAAAGACGTCATACAAACTGATTCATCAAAATCCAGTCGTCGTAAAGAAAACTTCTTTATTTGACGAGATATCTGCACGAGATTTGGCACAGATTAGTTTCCAAGACAATGCAACAACTCCTGCAGAAATTGTTTAGATCAGACCACTATAGCATATAGCTGCCATATAAACTGACCAATTAAATTTAAGATGAAGATCTCTTAATACCCCTTCATGCTATATGAAATGCAAATATAATGAAATGTGTAGGGTATTATAGCCTCGGTGCAACCGCAGTTAACGTTTTTCCTTGTCTTCCTCTCTTAACGGCATGTTGCTGCCACAGCTTGTGCAACATGTTGCGCGAATATGCTTGGCAGCTCATCGGAGCGCGCCAAAAAAATTGTGAGCTGAAGTATTTTAGTTGTTTTCAGTTTCATTTCACGCATTTTCTTGCACTTCAAGTGCCACTGCCCTTAACCAGCCCCGCACCACCGCGCTCTATTTATCACACTAAAGTTGTGCCTTCATTCCACAATCTTTTCTCGTGTTCATTTATATTCTTCAGCATATTCATTATTTTCGTTTCACTTTTTTTCCTGTTGGCGGTCTCGTATTTTATGCTTTGACTTATGGCGCTTAAACACTGAATGATTGCTTATAATTATTCACTTAATGATAATATTTTCGCTCGTTGATGTGCGAGCCGAAAGCAATAAAAAGGGCAATTAAGATAAAAAAAATAAAACTAAAGTAAATTATGGCACAAGAATAAAGAATAAAATTGCGAGTACTTTATGAACCCTTCTCTTAGTTTGAGGAATCTGACAGCGCTTCTAAATTTAATATTTGACGAAAGTAATAATAATAAGTAAATCCCAATATTATTAAGAGCGACGACATAAGAAGAAATCACTTCAAATGTTTGACTTACATATAGTATATCAGTTTTTAATCAGCTCTTCGTCAGTTTTCGAAGCACTCTCATTTAGGTTGACATATTGGGTAGTCGAAAAAGTCTTTTCGTATTTCTAATCAGACTTCAACTTATTTTTTTAATATTTATAATGAACTTTAATGAAACAAATATGTACCATTTTGTTCGACCATTTTTTGCCATTTTTCTGCTAGAGATATTATCCATCAGTGTAAAACTTTTCTGGTTTATCGGCGAAAAACTGCGACAAGTAATTTTCACAGGCTTTCTTTCACGCCATTAAGGGAGTTCTGCATTGACATAAACAAATGGAGGTCCGATGATGCAAGATCAAGGCTATATGAAGGATGCATCAAAACTTCTCAGCCAAGCTCTTACAGTTTTTGCTGAGTCATCAAAGATGTGTGTGGTCTAGCGATGTCCTGATTGAAGACGAAGACTTTTCTGTTGATAAGTAGAATCAATTGTTCGACTAGGCTGGAGCAGCTCAAAGTGGATGATTTCTTTTCAATCCCACCAAACACTCAGTATAACCTTTCGAGGCACCAATCCTGGCTTTGCGACCATTTGTTACGCTTCATCACTCTTGGAGCATGATTTTTTTTGGCACATTATTGTCTTATTTGATCCACTATTTGTCTTCTATTACCATTCGCTTTAGAAATGTTTCGATTTCATTTCGTTTCAGAAAAGAATTGCAGATGTAAATTCGTTCTATTAAATTTTTTACGGACAATTCATGTGATACCCAAGCATCGAGCTTTTTTATGTAGCCAGCCTTTGTAAGTGGTTCGAAATCGTTTGATGATGAATGCTAAGTTCCTTAGCGATGTCATGGCTGCTCATATGACGGTCCTGGTTAATCTCTTCCATAATTCTATCGACTTTTTCAACGACGTGCATTTTTCACGTCGAAATTTCAAAAACGGAGCGAGCGAAGCGTTGTTGTGCTACACGAACTGATACAGCATCGCCTCTGTAAACTCCACAATTTTCATTGGTGGCTTGCGGGGCATTCTTCACTTTTTTATACAAAAATTGCAAAATGTAGCGAATATCTTCATTATTTTCACAAATTTTTGAACACCTGCTACTTTTTTTTAACTTCCCCGAATTAATAATTTTTTTCTTGGATAAATGAAGCTTAAAATCTCACCTTTCCAACACTATACGGTATGAAACAATGTGAGTGCTTGCCTTGGAGATATACGACTGCAACGACATCTATTGACAAACTACGTATCGCAAGAGATATTAGAAATATCGGTTAGCTGCCTAGAGCTAAGACGCAGGTTTTCGAAGACGTTTTTTTATTATTTCAATGTTGCCGGAAATTATACGACAAGTCCGAATGCTTTATAATCGTCAAATGCCTGCATTTTCGATAAGAGAATGATATGATTTTTAAAATCTTGGCGAGAAAAATTTCCAATCGTTTTTCGATTCTCTTTACGACGAATGAAGGTTACGTCCATTTAAAAAGCAACCAACACCGAACACCGATGTTCTTCTTCTTCTTTATTGGCGCTTACGCTGTATATGTATACGGATATTACGAGTTTACAACAGCGCGCCAGTCGTTCTACTTTTTCGCTGTTTGGCGCCAATTGGAAGACGAATGTAATATTCGCTGTGGCCAACTTAAAAGAACCATTAAATTTCCAAAGAATCTTTTTCTCGAAACCTCGTAACGTCAACTCATCAGATTTTGTCATCGTCCATGCCTCTGAACCATATAGCCGCACCTGAATGTTGAGTGGCTTATACTAGACTTTGGTCTCTGTTCGTCGAGAGAGACTTTACTTCTCAATTGCCTATTCAGTCCAAAGTAGCACCTGTTGGCAATGGCACGAATGATTCTGCGTTGGATTTCGAAACTGACATTGTTGGTGGTGTTTACGCTGGTTCCAAGATAGACGAAATTATCTACGACTTCAAAGTTATGACTGTCAACAGTGACGTAGGAGCTAAGTTTACATAGCCGCATTAGTTTTGCGAGGATACCAAATTCAGACATAGCAAAAGTAGCTTTAAAATCGACGATGGTGGTGTGTGTAAATTGTGGGGTCCCCCTTTTTATGGATTGGCAGGGCACACTTAAATTCCAATCGTCGGGCATGCTTTCGTGCGACCATATTCTACAACATATGAATAGCTCGGCCAGCAATATAACGGCCCCCGCTGCTTTCTTGTACTTCAGACGGGTAATTGATATTCGAACTTATTTGTGGTCGGGCATTGGAATGTCCGCTTCATTGTCATCGATTGGGAAATCGAGTTCACCATCGTGTTGTTATGCTTTCACTGCCATTCAGCAGGCTGGAGCAGTGTTCTCTCCATAAGTTTAATATAGTCTAAGCATCAGTCATTAGATCACCTCTGAGCCTTTTACAAGAGTATGCTCCTTAAGCTCAACAGGAAATCTTGGCCAAGATCACATTTCAGCTCTCGTACAGAATCGATAGTAAAAGTAAAGGTGGCGACAACTTATCGTTGACGGTCCTTTACTTTGATATATTTCAGAATATCAAGCACTTTAATGCTTGTAATACTATGCATACAGTATTGGTAAAGGGGGTGGGCCGAAGTTCTCAGAGGACCCGCTGCTCTGCAACAATTTTTTGCATATTTTTTCTCCAACAATTCTCCACAATCACCTTTGAGAACCGGTTTTCTCTCTACGGCTCTGTATACTTTTCTTATTTATTCATTCCACATTCAACAAAACCCCATCCACAATATCTACCATTACATAACAGACGACAATTAAGTTATGATTAAGTTATGTGAACGGATATAGCAACTCTGTAAGCGTATCTCTGCAATAATAATAATTACCAGCTAAATCTCTCCTCGCCGCTACATTTATTGCTTTAATCAAATCAGCTTACCGGGATTTGTATGGAATTTATGGCCAACTTAAAACGATCACAACAGCATATTAAACCTAGGCAACTGGTAAATGATAGATTAAAATAGCCTTTAGGCACACAAGCCGTAGTGATTGGCTGATGCAACAACATATGCACTACATTCCGACTAAGCGGTCACTATTTAGGCCAGGCGAGAGTACACATATGAACTCAGTGGTAACCACGCCACAGTGGCAGCCGCGTAAATGTCCAACAATCAGGCTTTGAAGCGTTGTGGCAAAGTGAGGTTAATAGAAGCAGGAGAAGCGCGGGTTAGTAGTAGAAGAAAAAAGCGTGAAGTGCCGAGGCAACAAAGGTGTTGAGGTGTAAAAAGTGCAGTGGCGCGCGCGGCTGTCAAATAATAGAGTGGCGGTCGTTGACTGACGGACAGAATTGACAGCTGGCCAAGAGCAAAAGTTGTGCGCCGCAGCTAAGGAATATGCAACGAACGTATTACCGTATAGTCGCATGAGATATAGGCCATATCATATATTTACGCCCCATTCAAGTGACGTTATTTAAATGAGTTTATCGTGATTGCAATGTATCGCTGGTCACATGCCACATATGGATACAAATTTGTAATGGGTGATTCAAAAAGAAGCCAGTATTTGAGTTAGGCTGAAAAAATCGAATAAGTGGCATAAAATTTTAATATAATTCCGCTTTAGTTTGCTATAATTTGAAAGAAGTTGAAACAAATTTTCTTAAAATTCAGTTCTTTTATAATGAATTCCACAAACTTGTAGACCACAGAGTGAAAGTTTTGATTTCTCACGGTTAATATATAGTATGCTCTTATTTTTTTGAATCCGAAGCTTTTGCTTTAGAAGCAGCTTAGTATCCGTTATCTGTATCCGTATCGTTTAGAATGCCTGTCCCCGCTGATGAAGGGGTATTACCACAAAGTTGTAAGTTCAGAGCATAAATCTAAGACTTACCTATTTCATAAGTTGAAATGAATCCAGCATTCCAAAAGGTCTCCCTCCTTACTTAATATATTTTTGCTGAATAGGAGGTCCACTTAATGCCTAAATTTTTAGCTTACTTCCACTTCTTTTAACACAGATGCTGGGACGCTAAATCTTGACTCTCCCTGTAATTCTATATCCAAAACTAATATAGCACCGTTTTCCGCTCAGTCCAGAATACGAGCAAAAATGTACTGTTTTATTTGAGATCTCATCGACTTCTACTTTATGGATTCATATGCTATGCTTTTTGCTTGTTCAGGACAGAATAAGGGTTTTTAGAGCGTATTTAATCTATCATACTTCAAGAAGTGTTCCTCGAGAATCTCTCTCTATAGTGGGTCAGTAATTATTTATATTTGGATTAAAAATGCTAGGATTTTTGTTTGCTCAGGACAAAATATTGAGTTTTTTGGATTTGATCCGATCAATCGTCTTTCACAGGATTCCCAACAGACCCTTCTCTACTAATTCATGAATTACATTCGACAGTGTTCTTATAAATAATAAAGCGTGATCCACTTCGAGGCTCCCTACTATTTAATGGGGAATGTTTATTATCATTCGAAAGAATATTGTTTGCGATTTATTATTTGACGCTTATCTATTTTAAATGATGGCCGTAGCGACGTCTCAAGTGGTCCATCCATTGAGTCCAATTTTCGATGACTCGTTCGAGCATTTCGACTTGCAAGTGGCGAATGACAAGCGTGATGTTTTGATCCCAGACTTGAATCGAAGCGGGATTGTCAGCATAGACTTAAGATTTTACATAACGCCACAGAAAAAACGGTGTGATATCACACGATCTTGATGGCCAATCGACCGGCCCAAAACGTGCTCTCCAAAGTATTCTCTCAATAAATCTATTGATTAATGCTAACAAACCACTTAAAACCGTTCTTTTTTCTGGATAAAATAGCAGCTATAGAATCTCTTAAGGTTGCTCTTCGTTCCAAATGCGGCAAATTTATTTATTTACCTACCCATGCCAGAAATTGGTTTTATCGCTCCTTACGTCAGCCTGAGTTGCTATAAACGGCGCCAAATCGACTTTCACGATCTTCGTCTACACTCTCAGCTACGACTAATATATTTTCTTCAGTAGTTTAGTAGTTTAGTTTAATAACTGTGGGATTCTTTATGTTTTATGTAGGGTTTGCGATAGAGCGGAGCGCTCACAGAGCAAGTGTACAACGGTTTCATAATTTTCATTGAGTCTGCAACTGCGACAAATATTTTTAACGCATATTATTCAAATAGAAAATGTCCCATTAGGGTAGCTAAAAGACCGTATAAACGTTTCGTGTACCTTTTTAATAATTCCTTAGGTCCTGCCTTATCATATTTTGGCTATATCTGACTCGTTATCTTCCTTTTGGTTATAGATTATCATCTGTTCTAAGATATTTGTTCAAATTGCGTATTAAGATCTGTCTCTTAATCGTTCCTCAGGCATAGCATTATCTATGTCTCGGTTTCGTCTTGAAAAGCTACTGATTTGGCCAACTCGTCTGCTTTTTCGTTGCCGAAAATGTTTGTGTGACTGCGAACTCAAATTTTGGATAAGTGGAGTTGACTTGCCAGTGAACTTAAAGTTTTCCTCCATGTCTTAAGTATGCTGGATTTAATCTTAGACAACAACAAGGTTGGCAAAATTGCCTGTGTATCTCTGTAGTTATTTAATAGAGCTCCACAAGCCGTTTATATGATTAGAATTTACTAAAACTGCTTGAAATATGTTGGCTGAGTTTGGTAGACGGATGGATAGAGGGTTGTTAATATCATTGGTGTATACTTCTGTCCCTACCTCGCAGTCCATTTTGGATCTGTCGGTAAAGATTGAGTTCTAAACGTTGTTGCACCGCTGAGTGGACGTGCACACCAAGTGCGTTGCTTGCAGTCCATAGATGTAACCTTCACAAGCCTCTCTTCATAATCTCACTGCGGTGTCATATACCAAAAATCGTCCAATCGTCTTTATCAATCGGAAGAGCATGAGGAGTGAGCTAAGAAATTAGCTTTAGAACCACCATACACCCTGTAATTACTATACCTAATAGCTAGTATGCTTCGTCCACCGCAATAGGTTTGTCGCTGCCGCAACCAACAGCCAAACAAGTTTCTCTATTAATCCGCGTGCAATTTTTCCTCTAAGATGCCATTCACCGATATCAGCAAATCAGTGTTAATAAATTTCTCAAGCTTTTTCGCGTCGCTCAAAGCGAACACATATCAAAATGTGCGAGTGTGCGCCATATAAGGCTTTACCAGCCCATACAAGCCGCGCTTGCGTTCGTTGCTCGACAAAGTGTTGAAAAAATTAAATAACAATTAATAGTTGTTGTAGCGGAAAATCGCATTGCGCATGCGCGCGCTATTAATTTAGAAAATACGAGCGCTATTCTGCAGCGATTGCTGTTGTTACTGTTGCGGTTGTTGCTTTTTAGTCTACCATGTGTATGTGTGTGTAGCGTAATGTAAGCGATAAATTTCATATGCGCGATTCGCTGATAACGCTTAGCCGCCAGTTGGCATTTGACAGCTGGCATGGCTCTGCGCGCTATTTCACATGCGCACAATCGCATGAAGATATTTATGTGCATATGTGCCGTTAGTGTGCGATTGTTGCAGCATGTTGTTGCTGACATGCATTTAAGATACAAATCGCAACCAGTGGGTTTTGGGGTTTACGGACTTCGCACGCAAATTAATGGCATTTCCTGGCATAATATATTGACATTATTGCGGCTTTTACTTGCAGCCTTTATATTTAATTTTGTTATTTTTTCTTTTTTTAATGCTGTGCATTTTGCGTTTAGTGTCGTACGTTTTGATTTATTTAGCCACGATTTAGTTTACCGTAGTTGTCGCTAATAAAGTTGCTTTGAATTACATTAATGTTCATTTATGTAAGTAATTTAAAGTCAACATGAATTAGATATTTCAATCGCTATATAGTATTCAATTGTAGGCACTAAAGGTTTATGGTAGCCTTAATGCTTTAAACGGAAACCATAATGTTAGAAATGTGAGCTTTAGACCAAGATCTATACCGATTTAATTGCTTTAAAGATGAAAATTACGTAACGTTCCTGGAAAAAATCAGCATAGTCTTTTTCCGATTCCAGTATATCCTTCAATACCGTCTTCGATTCGATTTTCATCTCCTCATTCGTGTAAAAACGGTGTCCTCGCATTGGGCTTTTGAGTTTGCTGTATAGTCAGAAGTCGCACAGAGTAAAATCAGCCAAATACGATGGTTGCCGTATGATAAGGGTCAAGTTTTTGGCAAAATAGTCGCAAAACATCATTGCAGTTTGACATGGTGCATTACAGTGATTAAGGAACTGGCATAAGAGCTGTTCAATGTGAAGCTTTTTTTTCTAAAAAAAATTTTGCGATTTAGCACCAAACGAGACATGGCGCGCTAGAGATACCAAGCGTCATTCAAAATGGTTTAGGATGAGCCACACTATATTGCAACACTATAAGCTAAGTCTTTTATTCTCAATCTATGATTTTCGAGCAAGAAAACTTTGATTTTTTATACATGGCCTCGTCGGTGACGGTTGACTTGACCCACTTGTTTGTGCCATAATTTGATCACCACAGGCTTTTTGCAACAATTTCAACGTGTACTCAAAATAATATTCCTTTCAGAAATAGAATTTGATTAAACTTCTTTCCTAAGTAAAATCAACAATTGTAAGAAAAATTCACTATGGTTTGTTTACAAAATCACCTGAAACTCGGCGATATCAAAAAAAAAACACAGTCGCTTGGCAAATAACACAAATAGCCATAGTCATACTAACCTAGAAAAAAATGTACTTGCCTTCCTGATGCTCGGGAGTTGTAAATGACAATTTTATCTTACTCTTTGATCACAGTAGTATTTCTACATTGATTAATTTTAGACTGAGCTTTACTCTATTGCATGCTGTTGTGAAAGTATAAAAATTATCACTGGCTACTAATAACTATGCAGCCCCAAAAATAAAGTGAAACCTGTTTGTGAATTGCCCAGAACGTGTTAGTGTTGTTTTCTTACGCATCTTACTTTTTTAAACTAAGTCAACTCGGTTAAAAGTTATTAGAGACCAAAATGCTACCTTAAATGATAAAATTGCATTGTCTTAGTGAAACAAGATTTTATTTTTCTTCAAATGCGACCGCTTTTCGGCGATTTCGTCCTTCCAACGGTCCTGTAGTGTTATGTAATAGTCCCTGTTGAATGTGCTTCCTACATATTCCACTAAACATATTAAAAAATCCGCCAGACCGGCCATAGTTCTGTCTTGATTGCACTATGCGATTTGATCACAATCTTCTCCGCTTTACGTTATCGCAAGTGGTAAAATCATCATCATCAGTGACCATCCGGTCCGGTTGTGTTATCGCTTTTTTTTTTCTTCTTCTTTACTGGTGTAGACACCGCTTACGCGTTTAAAGCCGAGCTAACAACAGCGCCCCATTCGTTTTTTCTTTTCGCTACGTGGCGCCAATTGGATATTCCAAGCGATGCCAGGTCCTTCCCCACCTGGTCCTTTCAACGAAGTGGAGCTCTTCCACTTCCTCTGCTTCCTCCGGCGGGTACTGCGTCGAATACTTTCAGAGTTGTACTGTTTTCGTCCATTCGGACAACATGACCTAGCCAGCGTAGCCGCTGTCTTTTAATTCGCTGAACTATGCCGATGTCGTCGTATATCTCGTACAGCTCATCATTCCATCGAATGCGATATTCGCCGTACCCAATGCGCAAAGGACCATAAATCTTTGGCAGAACCTTTCTCTCGAAAACTCTTAACGTCGACTCATCGGTTGCTGTCATCGTCCAAGCCTCCGCACCATATAGCAGGACGGGAATAATAAGTGACTTATAGAGTTTGGCTTTTGTTCGTCGAGAGAGGATTTTACTTTTCAATTTCCTACTCATTCCGAAGTAGTACCTGTTGGCAAGAGCTATTCTGCGTTATATTTCCAGGCTGACATTGTTGGCTGGTTCCAAGATAGACGAAATTATCTACCACTTCAAAGTTATGACTGTCAACAGTGACGTGAGAGCCTAGTCGCGAAAGCGACGACTGTTTGTGTGAAGACAGGAGATATTTTGTCTGCCAAAGCAGAGCTAACGGCGCGGGTTTTGAGACCGCTGATATCAATATCATCGGCGTACGCCAGTTCCTGTACACTCTTATAAAAGTTTGTACCTACTCGATTAAGTTAAGGGCCTTGTTTTAAGCCTCGTTTGGTATCGAACGGCTCGCAGAGGTTCTTCCTGATACGGACGGAGCTTTTGGTATTGCTCAACGTTTACACAGCCGTATTTGTTTTGCGGGGATACCAAAATCGGACATCGAGGCATAAAGTTAGCACCCTTTCGTGCTGTCAAAGACTGCTTTGAGATCGAGAAAAGGTGGTGTGTGTCGATTCTCTTTCACAGGTCTTTTCCAAAATTTAGCGCATGGTAAATATCTGGTCAGTTGTTGATTTGCCCGGTCTAAAACTACACTTATAAGGCTCAATCAGTTCGTTGACGGTGGGCTTTAATCTTTCACACAATCGATAGAACCTTAACCGCGATGTTTAGGAAACTTATCCCACGGTAGTTGACACAGATTGCGGGGTCTCCCTTTTTGTGGATTGGGCAGAGCACACTTAAATTCCAATCGCTGCTTTCGTCCGACTATATTTTACTTCTTATCAGTTCTTCGCCGCCGTGTTTGTATAGCTCGGCCGGCAATCCATCGTCCTCTGCCGTTTTGTGGAACGTCTGCTCCATAGTCTTCGATTGGGGAATCGGGTTGGCCTTCTCCAGGCGTTATACTTTCACAGCTATTCAGTAGGCTGGAGAGGTTCTCCCTCCATAATTTTAGTATGCTCTGGGCAACGGTCACTAGATCACCTCTGGGGTTTCTACAAGAGCTAGTTAGAATGAAATCTTATATGTGCTACTTCAAAAAGAAAAACCTGATAGCATATATACAACGGAGGATACAGAATCCGTAGGTATATATTGGAAGCTAATGGGCTTATTTTTACTAAACTTCATATACATATAAGTATATCGAGGTTCCCTAATTTTTTAAAGAAAAAACACAGAAATTTCAAATTTGATGGGAAGCCTTTATCACCATTCGCAGGAACATTATTTGGCACATATTTTTTGAAGATTATCTCTATCAAATGTTGGCCGCGGCTACGACTCATATGGTTTATCTGTTGTGTCTAATTTGCGATGACTCGTTCGAGTATTTCGACTGGCAACTGACGAATAAGGCCTGAATCGAGGCGAGAAGTGTATGCAAACACACTTTAGACTTTGCATATCCCCACAGGAAAAAGGCTGACGGTGTGATATCACACGATCGTAGTGGCCAATCGACCACCACAAAACGTGAAATTATCTGCTCACCAAAGTGTTCTCTCAATAAATCCATTGATTGATGCGATGTGTGGGAAGTGGTGCTGTTTTGTTGAATTAAAATGTCGCCAAGATCACCTTCAATTTCAGGCATCAGCCACTCCCAATCTTTTTGGAGATATATGATGATTCCACCGGACTAAAAACCACACCAAATCGTTGTTTCTTCTGAATGAAATGGCAGCTCGAGAATCTCTTCCGGCTGTTCTTGATCCCAAATGTGGCAATTTTGCTTGTTTATTTACCCATTGAGCCAGAAATGGGCTTCATCGCTGAACAAAATTTCATTCGAAAACGTCGGATCTTCTTGGAACTTTTCAAGAGCCCATAGAGCGAAGCGATGTCGCTTGGGAAAAGTCTAGCGGCTTCAGTTTCCGCACAAGCTGTATTCTATGTATACGCTTTCAATTTAAGATCTCGACGTAAAATGCGCCAAATCGTTTCGTACGTCAGGCCGACTTCCTGCGCATGGCGCCTAATGAACTCTCCACGGTCTTTGTGTACACGCTCAACTACGACTGCTATATTTTCTTCACTGCGTACTGATCATTATACATAATAGCTTTTCGATAATGAAGAATCAAGTCACTAATTTTTGAAATACAAGCCTTTAACACTATTTTAGAACAGACTTTTGTTGGGTGTAAGCAATGCGGGAGAGGGGTTTAAATTTCATTTTTTTATTTTTTATTAAATCGCTTAAGATGTTTGACCTCCAAATATAAACATATGTTTGCATGCGTACGTGCTTTAAAAGTAAAAAAAAGCACTTCCAATTTAAAATTCCACCGAATGTGCGTTTTTCATATCCTTGAGGAGTGCAGTGCACAAAAGTAGTGCTGCCATATTTTCGCATTAATTTCTGCGCTTTACAAACTTTATTTATTAAAGCGCTTTTAATGATTTCTGTTGTTTTTTGTTCTTTTTAATTCGTTTTCCTTATAATCAGCGATGCGCGCAGCAGTGATTCGCTTGATTTTCCGCAGCCGGCGGCCGCGGCTAAATCGAAAGCAAGCCACCTCCACAAACGAAAATACATACAAATCGACCATATGCTCGAAATGAAAATACTTTTCCGCGTATTTGTGCAGTTAATTAAATTAACGATTTTGCGAATATTTCGTTTGTACGGGCGTGTATATATATGTATATGTATATCTATGTGTGTGTGTGTGTGTGTAGTCGAAGGTGCAGGCACTGCTGTCTTGTTGTTGTGTTTTGTTGTTCAAGCTGTGTTGTTTTGCCATTTTAAATTGAATTGTTTCGTTTTTCGGTATTTTTACGCAAACTTTTTCGCCTCCGCCCCACCCCCGCGCCTTTAGTTAGCTTACTTTGTATTGGATTTTGGCATTGTTCAATAACGTTCAATACTTTATGCAGCTGTGTGTACCATATATATGGTATGTGGGTGTGTGTGTGCTTCAACGTATTTGCATTCCTGCCGGTTGTTGTTATTATTGTTGTTTTTGCTCGTCTGTGCTTTTGGTTTGCAATTGCACTGTTGCTTGCCAATTCGATTTTCGCACATTCGCAGCAAATGAAAAAGTCAGCAAACGAGCAGGCAAGCTTTAGCGCGAACTGGCGCGAGCTTACGTTGGCACGGGCGCGGGCGCGGCACGCCCACTACCCACCAACTTGTTCAAAACAAAGTTGCCTAATTGATGTATGAGCTCCGTTGCTGTTGCCGATCCAGTTACAACAGCGGGAATGCGAAAGCAACAAGAATAACTTTACCTTATGGCGAGTTTTCATTTTTCGCTACTTTTTGCTTTTGTTGTTGTTTATACGTGAATTTTTTATACCTTTTGCCCCCCCAAAAGTGTAACTGGATCCGCTACATTTCCGTTGTTTTGGCCGCTTGGTCCTTCTCTCCAATTACTCCCAAGCGCTATCCGCACAACTCTCTCGTCCCTTCGCGTTGCAGTCCTTTTGCGCTGCCATTCGCTTCCTTGCCTCGGCTCTTGCGGCTAAATCTCCATTTTCATTTCTAATTGACGTGAATTTACACCGGTGTTGCCTTTGCTGCTCCAGGTTACTTATTGTTTTCACATTTTTGTTGTTGTGGTTCTTGTGGTTGTTGCTTTTTCGGTTGTTTGTTCTTTTACCAGTGATGTGTGTAATCGCTGCTCGCCGCTTTTGGCATTTTGCACTTGCAGCAGAGCTTTTGGTAACTCGAAATATTAATTAAACCGAATGTAATATGGTATGCTGGTGTCTGGTGTGGGCCATGGAACCCTCATTATTGAGTTTGCTCTCTATTAGTTGTGTCTCGCGTAATATTTTTGCTGTTATTAGCAGTTGCTTTGCTCTTAATATTCATTACCGGAATTGAAGCTGGCTGGCTGGTTTGTTGTTTTTATTATATTTGACCACATTTGCACAATAAATTTTCGTTTGTTACCCAGTTCCTCTGCTTTGTAATTATTTGGCGTTAATTGATACTGCAAAATATTTTAGTCATATGGAGTAATATCCGTATGTTCCGTTGAAGATAATATTTGCATTTGGAGTTTTCATATGCAATATGTTCTAATGAAAATATAACTGTTTGGCTGAACTTTCTTTAATTAAGACAAATTAAGGAAGTTGCTCAGTCCAAATTTTTAGCGAGATATTGTGGATCGCAATACTAGGCCACGTGGCCTCAGTTCGACCCCAGCTTACAACGAAAGCTACTTGAAATTCTCGAGTACGTACTCATGTACCAAATTTCTCTTGAGAAGCCTTCACTCAAATAAATTGTGAAACAAACAAAACAAATAGTTTTGCAAGAACCAGCCAATCAAGCAGTACAAACTTGTAAATAACTTTCCTGACTTTTAAATAGAAATTCTTAAGGAAGCTCCAGTTACATTAGATGACTGCAATATTTGTTATTGGCATCGTGACTCAACATGGTATTCAAAGATAAAATAAAAGTGCCTCACTTACATACATTTGGAATTTCTTAGCGCTCTTTTATTCCAGAAGGTCTGTCATTTTATATCTTCTTCTTTGTTGACGCAGACACCGCTTACGGGGTTATAAATGAGTTTACAACAGCGCGCCAGTCGTTATTCCTTTCAACTGTTTGGCGCCAATTGGAAATTTCAAGTGTAGACATATTCTTTTCCACCTGAGTCTTCCTCTGCGTTCCCCGGTGGTCTGTCGACTGCGGTATTCTCCGTTCGCAATGGTCAAAGCAACATAAATCTTCCGCAGAACCCCAAATACTAAGCGTTGCATCTCTGGTCTGCATGTAGAGGCAAGTCATTGGATCTAAAGTGAAAATGATAAGTAAGGGAATGGAGTTAGGTTAGGTCGAAAGGCTGATCCTCGCACTATATGTAAAGCAGGATGACAGTTGAATAGCAGTGAACATTGATCATGATAGAAATCGCATTCTGAGTTTTCCACAAATTTGTTATGACAGCTAATATCAGTGCCAGCGAGCACATCAGATTCGCCAAAGGTATCTCTGCTGAGATCTTTCAACATTTGTCTAACAAAATCTGGACAATTTTGAGGAAAGTATATATAAGATGATGATATATGATTCCACCTCATTTTTTTACATAAAGCTTTGATAATTTTCAGTCGACAAAATATGTAGCCTTACCATATTTGAGCTTATTAAAGAGTATGTAGTCAGAAACCCTACCCTTGCGGCAAGATACAAGATGCTAAAAACACGGTTCACGTTAGGACCATAATTCGCCGTTAGAGCGGAAAACGATAGCGGAATGCCGACCCGTTTCCAATCTGATGAAAATGGGTGCCATTTTTAGCCGATTTCGGCCGATCTCGCTGTGATCCGACATCCAAACAAGTCGCATAACAAAGTAGCCTGGAGCTCCTGTCGAAGAAGTTAAGACAAGTCTAGAGCAACCTATCAGCGAGCTAAAGGCGATATTGCCACTCTGCTATCGAAGTAAATTCGTAACACTCTGCAGGAATCTAAGCTTACAAGCAATTTATCTACTGCTCAAAAGACACTATAGTGGCCTGGTTGCCTCAAACTAAAGTTTATAGAGAGCTTTTGACAGAAGGCTCCCCTATCCGGTTTTCCACTTAGTATCGATCTCGAAAAAGCTCTTTTCACCTCTTTTACATTGACTGCGTCAACTTATCAGTTCAGTGAGCCCCATTTCCAGAGATCTAGGTTTAATGAGTCTAAAACAGCTTTTGTCGCAATGGGAATAGACCCATTTGCTTAGCTTACTTATCCAGTCTGGAGAAAACAGTACTATCGGCGGAGTTGTTGAGGCCATTGATATCAATATCATCGGCGTACACTAGCAGCTGTACACTCTTATAAAAGATTGTGTCTTCTCGATTCAGCTTTGCGGCTCGAATTATTTTCTCCATCAGTAGATTGAAGCAGTCGCACGATAGGTAGTCGCCTTGTCTGAAATCTTGTTTGGTATCGAACGGCTCAGAGAGTTCCTTCCCGATCCTGACAGAGCTTTTCGTATTGCTCAACGTCAGTTTACACATCCATATTAGTTTTGGGGGCATACCAAATTCAGACATTGCGCATAAAGGCAGCTCCTTTTCGTGCTGTCAAAAGAAGTTTTAAAATCGAAGAAGAGCTGGTGTGTGTCGATTCTCTTTTCAAGTATCTTCTTCCAAGATTTGGCGCATGGTGAGTACCTGGTCAGTTATACATTTTCCAGACTTAAAACCACACTGATAAGGTTCAATACGCTCGATAGAACCTTATATGCGATGTTGAGGAGACTTATCCCACAGTAGTTAGAACCTTATATGCGATGTTGAGGATGTTCATCACATGCCTCCCGTTTTTGTGGATTGGGCAGCTTTTGTCCAACCATTTTTAAACAGAAGATGAAACATGCTCCTGATTAGTTCTTCGCCGCCGTATTTGAGTAGCTCGTCAGGCAATCCTTCAGACCATGCCGCTTTGTAGTTCTTCAGACGGGTAATTGCTATTCGAACTTCTGCATGATCGGTCAATGGAGGTCCATATAAGTAATAGATTGTTTGAGCTACTAGAAAGGTTCTCAACAAAGAAATTCGTGAAGGTAAATTGAAACGTTTGACACTCGAATTACAGGTCAAACCAACTAGAAAAAACTAAATCCGAAGATATCAATTGTCCTTCATAGAAATGAATTCAGGGTAATCTCTTGTCAGGGCATCAGAGTGATTCCCATTTCTTAAAATATTACAAGTTTTATACATTTAATATTAATCTATATAATAATGGCTGTAAATGCGAAGTTCTCTACAAATACAGCAAAACAAATTCGCGCTTTGAACAGCGCAAAAGTTTAAATGATGTGAATTATGACGGAGCTGTGTGATGCAATGACGCGTGGCAACATAAATGGCAACAGCCAAATAACAGCCAAAGTTAACAACGCGTACTTTATGACTGCAAAGGCACCAGCGTGGCAACAAAGCGCAAAGCACTAATAACAACACAGCTGCTAATGAAGTTGGCTGCGCATGATGCTGCCGCTGTTGCCGCCGCAATTTGCTATGGTATTTGTTGTTGACGCTGCTATTTCTCTTAGTAAATACTTAGCAATGCTAGTGGATATTGTTGTTGCTGTCCATTGTTGTTTGTTATTGCTTTCAGCGCGCTTCTTTCACATTTCGTTTATTAGCGCCACTGTTGTTACTTATTTTTGTTGTTATTATGTTTGTAATTGTTGTTGTTACTGCTGCATATATAAAGCGCCAGCATGTTGCACGGCTCATTGGCTTTATGCATGCAACAACAACAATCGACAACAAGGCAGTCAACCAGCAACAGTTGGTATTGAAAAATGTTGTTGCCTTTGGTCGGGGGAGAATTTTCGATTTAGAGAGAACAAATTTTAGAGACTGATTTTTGAATTTTATAGGCCATTTAATTGGCCCAAAAATGTTTTGATTTTAAATGCATTTGTGCCTCAGCGAATCTGACCAATATATACAACAAGCAACGCAATATTTTTCTCGGCTTTTTGACATTTCTCTTCAGTAAGGTTTGCCATTTCAGCATGGAAAGATATACGAGCCAACAACGAGTCGAAGTCATTAAAATTTACTACCGAAATTCGGAGTCAGTGGCCTCAACTTTAAGAGCACTACGTCCAATCTATGGTCGTCATATTCGCCCTGTTAGATCAACAATTGTGCGTCTAGTGGAAAAATCCACAGCACAGTACAAAATGCTTCCATGCAGTGAGATAAATAAGTGCCCGTAGTGCCGAGAATATTGGTGCCGCAAGTGCATCAATTGAGAAAGACCCAACTCAGCCTCTCACATGTCGTTCCCAAGCATTGGGCATCTCTGTGACGTCGTTGTGGCGAACATTGCGAAAAGATCTTGGCCTACATTCTTACAAGATCAAAGTGACGCAAGAACTAAAGCCGCTTTACCACCAGAATCGTCGTTTGTTCGTGAATTGGGGTGAGCAACAACATGAAAAGACCTTCTGACTGAACCTTTGTGATTCCAAAATTTCTACACATGGATCACTAAGCCACAATAGATCAACAAAGCACCCAGCCGCTTCTCTAGTTTAATCGAAGGTATGCCTACCGAGATATTTCAACCTCATTCTGGCAAAAGTTTTGCAATAGAGGAGGAGAAAATGCGTACTTATTTATCAATTTGCATAGGAAAAGTCGCACTTCGTTTGACTCTATTGGTTAGTGTCCAGTCAGAACTACAATTGCGGCAATGGCACTAGGAAGTAATTCAGGGGACTTCAGTCGGATAACAGCTTAATGCTATCGACAAATAGGTCATACACACCTTAATTAGTCTTGAACACTTGTCAGCGACCTCAAAGCTAGTTTCGTCGTCTCGCTTTCGAAGTGAATGCACGCCTTTCTAAAAATCGCTACGTTTCGGAGCAGTATATCGACTGCATTCTCTGGTAGTCACTTCCGTCTCAAAGACATTGCAGTAGTCGTGTAGCCTGAAACTAGATTTTAAGGAGAGCACCTTACTCGTAAACAAGCTCGTAAACATTGCTTCTTTCCATCACCGACTTGATCCCACCTAATTATCCCTCATATTTATGAGCGCAGAGAAGAAACCACCAGGTGAAGGTCACGCGATGCAGTTGAGCTAATGAGGGTTTTCGGAATGTTTCTGCTCCGGACCACCCAAGCATAAAGCTTCCTAAACATAATCGTTAGTCGATTTTGACAATCTTCCCTTGAAGCGAATTTTCAACCTTTAAAATAATGCACCAGGTAGTAAACACTTGATGTCTGTTCCTATATAAGTTGTATGTATGAGAACCTTCGAAAAAAGTGTCGGAGCTTCCAGCAATGTGTGTGGCCTAGCGTTGCCCTAATGGAATATAATTGCTTTTCTATTACTGATACATATACCTACAGATTCCTTAAAAAAACAGGCGACAAATTTTGTAAACTCGTTGAGCTTAATTTACTACCTACTAATGACATACCTGTTTTGTGAAAACTTTTTCTTAAGCTGGAACGAAACTACTTGCTCCAGTTTGCAGATGAAGAGGGGGCGAATAATTCATCGATCATATTACTTAAAATCGATCAGATATAACGCTCACGGGTTAAGCTTCAGACATCTGAACAAAGTCCCCTATTTTATGGTTGAAGAAGTCAAAGCAATACACAAAATTTACCCTCAAATATTCACACGAAATTTACTTCCGCACTTTTTTCAACCTATAAATAAGTCACATCAACAGGGCGAAGAAAAGAACAAACAACAATATTTGCTTACTTAAACTCAGCCACCTTATAAACTCCTTCATTTAATATTCTCATAATAAATTAGCGAACAAATCAATCAGCCGCAACTAAACGACCGCCAACTCATCAACTCACAACCATTAGCAACTTCCTGGCCACATGGTGGACGCGCACCAGTGAACGGCCGCCGAGGCGATTGGCGGCTATTGAACAATGTGTGGCAGCAATGAGAGCCACTGAGTAGCTGCCACGAGTAAATTGATGAATAAATGCATGTTTTGTGTACACATATATGTGTGTGTGCCAGCAAATATATGTGTGTGTGTGTGTGTATATATATGTAAATGGGAATGTGTATGCTTCCGAAAGTCTATCTGCGTTTGTGGCAGCGCAGCCACTCGACCGCAGCCAATTGCCGCAACAGCAGCAAGCATTCATAATAAAGCCGACAGCGGCATTTATAGTAGCTGCGGAAAGCAACAACAACACAGATACTTAGTTGTACTACAAGCCATACAGCGCGCACTTGGTTTGGACGCTACCAAATAGAATATCAAATGACTTTGACCAAGATGATGTTGCTGCTAGTGTTGATAATGCGGAGAGGTGGCCAATATAAATACACACACTGTTGGTAGCAGCCGCAAATTTAGCCAATGTGTCAGCAACAGTAGTCCAGCCGACTAACATCCTTTCGGTTCGAAACGCGTTCATTAATAAACATGAGCGCAAAAGGTCTAAATCTTCTGTGGCCCGCTGCAAGTTTGTATGTGTGTGGGTATGTGAGGCTGTAGGGTCTCACCGCTGCCAAGTTACGACTGTTGTTATTCACATACAACAATTGTCTGCAGAACGTTAACGCTTTGTTGTTGTTGCTTGTGAGACTTTGTCTATTGCCAGAGCCTTAAAGTTGTTTGTGAAGGATTTCGTGGCCTCCATATGATGATGCGTCTGCGAGTTAAGAACGCTTTAGTTTATCCAAACGTCAGCGTTCGCTTTCTGGGCCAGCTTTCGAATTTCGGTCAAACTCTGTGACACACATATACACACCCATAATTCCTGCAAGTTCACTTGAATATCTCCAAAAGGCATTTAATCAGTCCGTTTAGGCGTAGCGGCAGTAAATCGTGGCAGTCAAACAGTCAATCCATCGCTGTAACCATCACTACTGTGCCACTCGGTCGGTCGTGCCTGCAGTCAGTCAGTCAGTCCACCAATCAGTCGGCCACCCTGACACTCGTGTGTGTCACTCGTTAGCCCGTTGTGTGTATGGACTAAGTAATTCAGTTGTTTTTGGTCATCACTAGCCCAACCAATCAGGCCATTTAAGTCACTCCGTTGGTTGTTGTTGTAACTGTAGTCAATCAATAAAAGCAATAACTTTAGTCAGTCAATGCGTTTGTCGGCCAGTTAATCAGTCAGTATGATGGAGTATGCTGTATACTCCGCTTGGCCTTCACTTTGTTTGCCTCGCGTGTGGTCTCAGTTGTGCAAAGTTGATTTCTTTCTTGAGCAACTTTGTTAAAGCTCCTTAAATGGTGCCGTCAATTATGATAAAGAGTGGGGGGTTTATGCTTCGTTTTGCAATGCAAATCATAACAATTATTTAAGCGCGCAAGATACATATATTTTCTGTATGAAGAGAACGAAATCCCCGAATTTGTATATTTTGAACTCTCTTAGTAAGCCAACGCCAAAGCCGAGAGCTTATGAGAGT